>NW_009211352.1:11856-15476 GCF_000690835.1 Fulmarus glacialis | reverse complement strand
CGTGGGCTGTGCGTGGAGGTGCCGCGGGAAGCGCTGAGCGGGTGGAAGAGTTGGGAGTTGCCTCTGCTGTCCTTCCAGTCCAAATCCATGGCTCATCCTCTCGGAGATATAAGTACCCGTGTGCTCTCGTTGGTGAACGTGGTAATTAGGCTAGAATATTTTTTTAAACGGTAGAACCTGTGGTGAAATCGATTCTGACTCCAGTTTTGTCCTTGTACTAGTTTTAACAGAATTAAGCTCCTGTTAGTACGTACGCGTGCATTTGTGTGCCGGGGCACGCGCGTGCGTGTGGCCGTGCAGCCCCATGTCAAACAGATCCGATGTCATGTCAGCGGTGAGACCTGCCACTCTCGATAGCAGTCTGTGTGCGTCAAGTAGATACAGTGATGATATAGCAGAGTAAACATTTCCAATAGCATTTGTACCGGGAAAGCCAGCTCATGTCTTTTCAAACCTGTGTTGTGCAAAAGAAACCTCCTGTGGGGACTTTTGCAGTTAAGACGACCCAAAATACACAATTTTAATTCTGTCACAGACTGCAGTGGCTCTTTCTGTGTTGTGTGTGTTAGCCCAGGTAGTTTTCCAGGTCACCAAGTGAACTTAGCTACGGTCCGGCTGTCCTGTTGGTTGCTTCTGTACATTTTATTTTTTCACAGCATATTGTCTGGTATGATGCAGATTGTATATTTATTGAAAATAAAATTCTATTTAATTGTGCCGTGTAGACTGGGGTGGTACTTGTTAGCAGAATTCATCTTTGTGTTGAGCTCCATCAGTTATGTTTGTGGTACAAGAAAAGCCAAAACGTTGGCGTTTACCCCCTTGTTACCCACTGCAGATGAACCAGGAGCAATTTGAGAGACATTGGGGACCAGCTGATGGAGATGGGTCAGGAGAGGGAGCCCAGTGCGTTGGTCTGGCCGTGCGTGGTTCCCAGCCAGAGCACACCCAGCGCGCTGCGGGTCGGACATGCCAAAGTCTCTGCATCGGGCTCTGGCTCTCGGTTCTTTGCAGGAGCGGGCTCCAAATTATTATTATTATTTTATTGCTCTATCGACATTGAGACTGTATAAAAATCTGTATCTTGCTTACAGCCCGTTCAAGAAATCAAACAAGAAGGACATCACCCTGAAGAGAGCTGGGCCTGACCCATGACTTTATTGTCTTTCCATGTCTTCGTTTTGGAGAAGGAAGGATCTGTTCTGGCTTCAGCAGTGTTTATCCACATTGGGCCAGAAAGCCTCAGGTGTTACGGATGGGTCGTCTCTGCGCCACGTCGGTGCTGCTGTGATCAGAGAGGAGGTGGGGAAGGGCCCCGGCCTCTGGCCGTATCCTGCTCCCTAGGTCACCTGTGTAATCGCTGGGCGGTAGCCCATGGCCCCTGCAGTGGCCCCGCTCCCCCTCCATGCACCCCGGGGTGCAGAGCCTTCCCGCGGCCGTGCCGGTCCCCAGGGTCCCTGTCGGCTGCTTGGGAGAGGTGCAGACCAGCTCCCTGCCCTCGCTCAGTCCCTTTTTGCTAGAAGTGGGAGAGTTGCCTTGGGCAAAATAAAGGTGGTATTTGGGGCAGGGACTTGGGGCTGGGTGCTGCGGGAAGCTCTGCCTTTGCTTGTGGCCTTTCGACCTTTGAAACTGGAGGTCGGAGCGATGACAGTCTAGAGCTGGCACGCAGTGGGGCAGGCAGCAGTTGTTTCCCTCCCCTCTCTTCATCAAATGCAGCCCAGAGTGAGCTCCCGTTACCTCCCATGCTTTTAGTATTTTGATTTTTAAAAAGAAAACAACAGATCATAGAATCATAGAATCATTAAGGTTGGAAAAGACCTTTAAGATCATCAAGTCCAACCGTTAACCCAACACCACCATGCCCACTAAACCATGTCCCTAAGCTCCTCATCTACACGTCTTTTAAATACTTCCAGGGATGGTGACTCTACCACTTCCCTGGGCAGCCTGTTCCAAGGCCTGACCACTCTTTCAGTGAAGAAGTTTTTCCTAATGTCCAGTCTAAACCTCCCCTGGTGCAACTTGAGGCCATTTCCTCTCGTCCTATCGCTAGTTACTTGGGAGAAGAGACCAACCCCCACCTCGCTGCAACCTCCTTTCAGGTAGTTGTAGAGCGCGATGCGGTCTCCCCTCAGCCTCCTCTTCTCCAGGCTAAACAGCCCCAGTTCCCTCAGCTGCTCCTCATCAGACTTGTGCTCCAGGCCCTTCACCAGCTTCGTTGCCCTTCTCTGGACACGCTCCAGCACCTCAATGTCCTTCTTGTAGTGAAGGGCCCAAAACTGAACACAGTAGTTGAGGTGCTTACATGCATATTTTATCTCTGTTGTTTGGCTGCTACAGTTAAGGACAGGTGAGTGTTAAAAAGCAAAAAAAAACCCCAACCTTGGTACTTGTTTGGGCAGATGTCAGTCTGTTGGTCAATAGTCCTTGCTGTGGCCCAGGGTGTTTGTGCTCCAGCATGAAGGTCTGTGTTGTGGCTCTGACACCAGCATCCCCACAGCACACCTCTGGTCGGGGACCTGCTCCGGTTTACACTGAGTCGTGGGTGTTTCATTCCCTTCTGCGCTCTGTGCATCCCTGTGCATGCTCTTCGTGTGATGGCCAAGCCTGATACGGTGACCCTGCCATCATGGAGGAGGGAATGCAATGAATATAAGGAGGCTGCAAGAAGTGTCTCCATTCTGCATCAAGAAGCCATCTCTCAGCAACTGGGGGAGGACAGCGCAGACACCCTTCTCCTGGGCAGAGCACAGCATGGCCTTGGATAGAGGATGGCAAAAAAAGGCCTCGGTGACCTTGTTGCCGAACCATCGCCCAGTTGCTGTGGCTGGGGGTGAACAGAGGTAGGAACTTACCCTTGGTGTGGTCATGCACGCTCTCCCCTGGTGAACACCCTTGCTTCTTACTGACCACTGCACATAGCTCCCTGCTGCTCTCCAGCACAGCTGGCGTACGATAGCAGCACAAAGCGATGGGGACAGCAGGGCTGTCCATGGGCATCCTCTTTCCGAGCATGTGGTGGATGGTGGGTTTCAATTCCAACCTGGCTCTCTGCAAGGTGAAATTCCTCCTCTGTCCCGCAGCGAGGTCGATAGCAGATCTCTGTTCTCTGGCTTCCTCCTGGTTTGTCTCATCAATAAATCACAGTGGAGAAGGAGCCCAGGGGGGAGTCCTGGGCAAACACGCGCTGTAGGAGGCTGATCTCTTCCCGTAACTTGAAAAGGCTCAGGCAAGGGGCCGTGGTTTCAGCAGTCGCTGCCATCAACATTAACATTCTTCCCACGTGGGGTCTATGGGCAGCAGCTCTGGGCATCCACTGAAGCTGACCTGAGACCTTGCTCAAGCACTGGGGATGAAATGTTAAGGCACTCTTGCCTGTGAGTCTGTCCTTGGAGCCATGGGTCTCTGTTTCACAGGGGGTGTGTGTCTCTCTGTGTCTGTCTGTCTGTTTGTCATGTACATACACTGCCAAAAATTGGCGAGGAAACCCTGAGGAAAGGTCAATAAAAGCAGGATTGAGGAGCTCCCGACCTGGAGGGCAATCAGAAAACAGCGTGAGGAGGGAGAGGAGCAGAAGAGCTGAATAGGTGAGACGTGGCCCTGCTCCTGGGGCCGCATCC
>NW_009211352.1:10468-11820 GCF_000690835.1 Fulmarus glacialis | reverse complement strand
CCGTTTTGTGAAATCAGAAGGTGAGCCAAAGCGCAGCTGCAACTCCAGCCGGCTCTGCGTGCACAACATGCGTGTACTTTCCCAGTGCTGGGAGCGAAGCTGGTGCCCAGCTGCTGTGCCGGGCACGGAGCCGCCGGCGCGGGGGGCAGCCCCGGGGCTCCCGGTGCTCCCGCCTGCGCTGGGGGGGACGCTGCTGCAGTGGGTCTGTCGTTAGAAACGGGACTAAAGTTATTCTGGATCTCTGCTCTCTCTTTAAGCATAAACATTTGTGCTTTGGGAGTAGATTAACATGCTCAAAGAGTTTTGTTCCACAGTTTGCTGATCATTGCTTATAACATCGGCTTTATCTGGGGATGGTGCACAGTTAAGAAGGGAGAAGGCATGCCTTGGCTTCTAATACTCTTGAATTCCATCATTTCTGCTGGTCTTATATATCAATAGACTTTTCCTTGAGCCATATAGGCTCAGATCAATGTATGGAACTGCAAATGAAAGGGGGAGGGGAGTTTTCTTAAAAGGTTTTATTTAATACAAAGAAAATTTAATATATGAAAGTTGATTGAATGAGTTACTGTCTCTGGAGTAAGTCTAGATACTTTGCTGTACTGAAAGCTTTCTGTCACCCCAAATTGTTCCTACCTGGATCTTGCCTGTAAAAACAGGGATCATCCCAACTGAAGTCCCAGAAAACGCTGAAAATTTTAATCTATAGCTAAAAATAAAAAGGGAATAGCATTGGCTGTGTTTCTAAGCAGTTCGTTCAATGCTTATTTTAGGCATAAATTCGAAATGGAGCAGGACCACAAATATTTCATTGCATTTGTGCCTATACTGTTTCTCTTACCAGCGCAACAGCTAGGAAAGGACTTCATATAATATTTTTAAAAATCTGAAGTTTATTTCCAAAAAATTTTTACCACAGAAAGAAGATGTGCTAAAGAATATTATTGTTAATAATATTGACTGCTGCCTGATGCGGAAGGTTTTTTGCTGTGGAGCAGGCACAGAGCCTGCAACCGGGCACAGCCTGAGTCCTGAGGGAGCCTTGGACCCCCGGGCACAGCTGGTGGTTTCCCCCTCCAGGCTGTTTTAGCGTGTCAAAGCATTGCCTTTCCCTGGTTTAAAAAAAAAAAAAAAAAAGCAAGCACAAAATGGGGAAGCGATGGGTTAAACCCCACAGTCACAGGCTGCACAGAGCCTCGCACAAGGCCGTGCTCCCCCTCTCCACCTGCTTCCCCCGGCCGTCAGCACAGCCCTCGCCTCCCAGCTGTGCTTGCAGGGCTCTACCCTCTGTTGAAGGACGCCGGTCCTGCACAGCAGGCAAAAGGGGCACGTTTTTCAGGCACCCCAAG
>NW_009211352.1:10098-10351 GCF_000690835.1 Fulmarus glacialis | reverse complement strand
CAGGGATTTCCTTGCTCGCCTCCAGCCTCTGGCGTGTGACAAAGGCTCTCTGGGAGGAGACGCGCACCCCCCGAGCCAGGCCGTGGGCAAAGGTCTGGGCGCAGGTCCCTCAGGGTGGGATGCAACGAGCGCGCCCGGGCTCAGCTGGCGGCGGGTGGGGAGGCGCGTGTCGCCGGGAGAGCCGCTGCTTTTGGGGGAGGGAGCAGCACAGCGCCTATATCCACCTCCGCGCCGGCCGCCTCCCCGGGCCAGC
>NW_009211352.1:6151-9885 GCF_000690835.1 Fulmarus glacialis | reverse complement strand
GGAGAGCGCGTACCTCCTGCAGGGTCCGCAGCTGGCTTTCCCCTTTCTCCGACTGCTCCAGAAATCTCTGGCTTTCCTTGAAATCAACTTTCTTCTTCACTGGGGGGACGTGCCAAGAGCAGCCCCGCTCGCTCTTCCCCGGGATATTGAAGCTGTCTCTGCTCTGGCTTTGTTTCTGTGCGTAAGAGGCTGCGCTTTCTCCCGCAGCAACGCGCGCTCCTGTGGCACGGTGCCGTGGACCTTCAGCCGTCCCTGCCGTGGGTCTGGCACGGGCGGCAGGGGCAGCGGGCAGAAATAACCGCACGGAGGCACAATCCAGAGTGGTGCAGGGCTGCAGCCTGGCAGGACAGGCGGGGAGGACCACCGTGGCACCTGGTTTATTTATTCACACTTATTACATGTGAAAAGTGGCCACAAATAAGTGATTCCCCCTTATTCCCCCCCTTTTTCTTTTTTTCTAAGCTGTTGGTGACCGCGGCTGCTTTATGTCACTCGAGGCTCTTGCAAACTTTTTCGTGGGGCTGGCATGAACAAGAGTCGCTGCTCCGAGTTTGTTCTTGCCCTGTTAGATTTGTATGGGAACGTGAGCAGAGAGGGACTCCTTAAGTGCTGTTTGGTGAGCTCGTGAGAAAAAGGATTGACACGATCCCGGCTTTCCTGCCAGATGCCTAATCCGTGGGAGCTTCGCCAAAACTAATTAAGGAGGAAAAAAGCCATGCAAGATAACTCCTATCTGTAAGCGCCGGCTGCAGGGGGGCTGCTGCCGGCGCCTGCCGTAGCCTCACAACTACAAACATACCTGAAGATTTGAAGCTGTAAAACCAGCTTGGTTTTGTTACAGGATTTAGAAAACCAAAGCCCTCTGTGTGAAGGGATGTCACTTCCAACGTGCTTCGACTGGCATTTAAAATTTTACTTGGAAATTTGTAACGTGCTTTAAAAAACACATCAGAGTGTGTAAAATATTGCCCAGTTATTAAATGAGCTTCACGTCTGTCAGTGGATACCATCCCCTCCAGCTCCATACATCCCCCGGGCACACAGAGCCCGAAAACCCTCCCATGAACTGCTTGTTCTGAAGGTGGATGCTAAGCAAGAGACTTTTTCATCTATTAATGAAAGATAAATACTGCAAATCACATGAAGGTGGGATTGTTTGTCTGTAATGACTGTGGTGTCAGGGCTTAAGGATGTGCTCCTAAAGCCATGGGTGACCTGAGGCATCCCAGCATCACACAGTAGCACTACCTTAGCCCCTGCCACACGCTCCCGCCCACCAAACCCCCTTTTTAATGCTTATTCTTTGGGTTTATTCAATAAAGAGGATGGGGGCTGGCAGATGTGTCGAGGCTGTGGTGGGATGGAGGTCTGGCTCAGCTGGCACTTTGAACCTCCCACCTCACCGCAGGCTGCTTCTGCTGAAGCTGTCCTGGGGGGTCCTGGGGCTCCCCTGTCCTAGCCCTGTTGTCTCACCCATCCCCTATAACTGCCCACTGCTCTGGCAGCACTGACACAGGGTAAAGCCGTGCTGCTGGTCTTCCCCATGGCCCTGAGCTGGTAAGAGGCAACTTGGTGTCGCTGAGCACCAGGATGCTTGTCCTGAGCCCCTGCTCCGACCACCGGCGGGGGAGCGCTCCCCACCCCTCGCTCTCAGCATCGCAGCCCTCGGGTACCAGCGGGGGGGCTCCACAGGCAGCTCTGCCCTGGGAAGGACCGAGCCTTGCACATGCTGGGGATCTCCTCAGCTCTTCTCTGTTGGCATCAACTTCAGACAAGCCTCTTGGGCGTTGATGGACACCATCCAAACCCAGTTGCTTGCCAAGAACTGAAGAGGTTCACTTGTTTTTTCAGGTCAGACGGCAGCATTAGCTTATGGATGTGCTAAGAGGGGTGTTTCAAGCCCATGCTCTTTCAGTGAGGTGTCTCCTAGCATCTCTAAGTTTTTTGGTAAGTCATCAGCTGTTGATGAAACGGAGCCCTTCAATGCTCTGCAGCAAAAAGAGCATCTGCTGCCAGCACTGACCTGATCCAATCTGCCATCCAAAACGCTTTGATGGAGCTGCAGTATCCCCAGGAGTCTTCCTTGCATGGACATCTCTTGCCAAGCTTGTCCTAGCCCCAAACGTCATATCTCAAATCTGCAGGTCGCTGGAGGTGAGGCAGCATTGCACCTTGGGATGAAGCTGTTCAGGAAAAGACCTGCTTTTCCCCGGCTGAGTCAGTGGGAGTCACACAGTTGGTATTTTGTCTTCTTCAGTAGCATCCTGGAATAAAAAAAACGCACGAAACTGGCTGGGGTTTTCTCAGTTAATTATTTCTAGCTGGAAAGTGGCCACTCGGGGAAGTGAAACTTTTTGGCAGAACAGTGCCAGCTTCTGCAAGATTTTGACAAGTGATTTTCCCGACAGTTCTGCAGTGGGTCTCAGTTAGTAAATAAATAAAAAGGCTCCAGTTTCATTGGCACTAACACAAATCCAGACAGCACAAAACTCTTTTTCTCACCCAATACTCTTGTTTTCCAAGCTGCCTGATATGAATCTTATCCTCAATCAAGTTTGGACATCTCTTTTGCCCATGCTGCGTTAAAACATGGCCCTGACCTTAAAGGTGCTGCACTGTAAATAAGCAAGAGGAGGAAGGATTCCTACCATCATTTTTCACCAGGAATTTGGGGACAAATGGATGAACTGACTCGGGGTCGGCAGGAGCCCCTGTCCCACAGGCAGTGGCTATGCTGCTCCTGCCCTGTCTGGAAGAGCTGATGCTGCTGGGGGTGATGTTTGCTGGGGTGCTTAAAAGTGAAGATCTGGTCTAAATAACCCCAAAACGCTTCCCCTGTCCCCTTTTAGATCAAAATACCATTAGCAGCTGCTGGCTTGGGTTATGACGTTTTCCTACAGAGCCATGAGTGGGCTCATGTACTCACAACCATACATCCAATTTCTTATGGCCTTTCTGCTAAAAATAGCCCCCGAAGACCCTAGGTAAAGCAGCACCCCCAGTTGTTTCTGCCTATAAAACTGGGAGCAATAGTTCTCCTCCAAAGAGACCGCCAAAGCCTCTGATCCTGACCTAACAGAAAAGATGCTAATTAAATGCTGACCTCCCATATTTTCCTTTTCAGTATATTTAACCTTAAATTCCTTCAGGCACCTCTGGTTCGCTGAAGCTCGTCAAATTAATGCTACCTAATGGGAAGCAGTACGGAATAACAAAGAAGGACTGTCTCCATCTCTGACTCGGTTTCGGCTGCTCTGAACAAAATGAGGGTGATTTTCCTGGACGATCGGGGCACCGACGGCCCCGGCTTGGAACCAGGGCACCGGGACGCCCGCTGCAATTAGCACTTGGGAGCGAAGGGCCCCGTTTGCCGGGGATGCTGCGGGGTTAAGCCCTGTGAATTTTGCCACCATGCTGCTAGAGGTGAAGAGTTTGTCAAGGCGCCTCACAGCCTCTATAATAAAACCCCGGTTGCTGGGGGAGCTGGCGGTGCCTGTCTGCCGCAGACCCCCGGGTGCCCTCGGCAGGAGGGCGCAGCAACCTGGAGTCGCCGTGAACCAGGACCAGATCCCAGCTCTGTCCCGGATGGGGGGACGCGCCTCATCTGCAACCTGACAGTGAAGCTGAAGCCTCGTCCCGTGGGTTTGACCCTCTGCCCTTGCTCTGCTTCGCTTTCAGTGTGCCCGGGACCCCTGGCCGGCGCCACGTGGGGAGGAGGGCTTGGCTCCCAGGAA
>NW_009211352.1:1569-6137 GCF_000690835.1 Fulmarus glacialis | reverse complement strand
GTCCTTCTGCTCTATGGCTATAATAGCAACAATTTGCTTTTTTTAGGGCTATTCCAAGGTTTTTCCAAATGCAAGGATGGCTGGATGTGAATCCGAGAGCTGAACCCTGCATTGCCACTGAGCTGGCTGTGGCTTGGCCACCCTCCTGTAAAGCTGTTCCTCTTGTTTCCAGTCCGGTGTGCCTTTTTCCCTCCGCAGCCCATAACTAGTGCTGATGAGGGTGGGAGAGCCCCTCGCTGCTCTCGGCGGGTTTGTTGCTGTGGGGTGCAGAGCTGCTCCCAGCCACGGCTCCTCCAGAACGAGCGGCCGGGGGTCCCAAGGCGGGGGTGATGGGGTGACAGCCCCGCGGGGCTCGGCACAGCGGGTGCTACCGGCAGTCAGGTTGGCCTCCGCGCCCTGCTCAGGAGGAAAAAAAGGCTCTTTGCATTTGTGGTTTGTTGCCTGGGAGGGGTGTGTGACAGGAGGGACCCCGGGGGCTGGCTGGCGGGTGTTTGTAAAACGCTCAGAGATCCCCATGTGGAAAGAGCTGATGAAATACGAAATTATTGCCTGGAGCTGCCAGTGCGGGGGCAGGGAAGGATTCGGTTCCATGAACGCTCCTGCAGCTGCTTTGAATTCACCTCGCCTCTCCTTTTCCCCACGCCAATGCTGCCCTCTCCCCTGTCCTGTCCCGCGCTGCCGCTGGCACGGTTTTGCTCTCCCCACCCTCGAGGAAAGCCATCCCCCCAACCCCTCAGTACCGGGGGCCCTGTAGCAGCACCCTGACCTCTCCGGGCTTGAGCCTGTTACTGCTTGGATAGTTTCATGGCATCTGACGTGTGCCGTAACCCCCTGCTCCCCTGCCCTGCCCACCTCCCCGCTTGCTCCGGCAGGACCCCATGGGGATGCGGGAACTGGCTCTGGGGGAGCTGGCAATTCCCCAAGGCCCAAAAAACAGCAGCTAAGAGACTTAAGCCTACGTGCCACGAGATTTGGGGGTTACGCGTGCATTAGTGTCTGGGGGGGGTGTTGTGCATGGCATTGCATCCTCCCCACGTGTGACGAGGGAGCGTGACGTGGAGGAGGTCAGAGGGAAGCGTTAACACCACCGTGTTTACTCAGCAGCAACAGCAAAGGCTCCAGAAATGTGTCCTGCCCCCCCAAAATGGCCTCTTTTGGGGTAACTCCCCCGCTGTGCTGAGAAGTGGCGGGGGAGGCGGAGCAGCCCCATGGAGCCCCAGCTCTTATCTGGTGGCGGGAGGCAGATAGCCCGGCACCGCTCCCGGCGGCACGCGCGCCTTGCCCGGCTATTTATGGGGCCGAAATCCAAAGCACGCATACGTGCATGGCTGTGTCCGGGCCCAGGGACACAGGGGCTGGTGAGGGGGTTTGCTCAGCGGGAGGAGGTGCAAGTTGGCCTTGCAGGAGGCGAGAGCAGGAGGGCAGAGTGCGGCCATAACCCTGCAGCCCCCGGCTGTCAGCTCCCATCCCAGCACGGCAGCTCTGGGAGTGCCTGACGAGGCGAGAGGAGCCCTTATCTCGGTTTCCCCAGTAGCAAATGTCAGTGCCTTTATTTTAAGCACCCTCTGCCTAAAACGATGTCAAACTGGCTTGAAATGTCCCTCCTGATTTAGGCAGATGCTAAAACCGAGAAACCCACGGCTTTCGCAAAACGTGTTTTGGCTTTTGCAAACTCTTGCATGGCTTCTGCAACCGTTGGTTTTTCCATGCATGTGTTTGGTGGTTATTTGCCCGGGTGAGGTGGGGGGAGCAGGGCTGGGCAGCGCTGCCTCCACTGCCTGCTCGGCTGCCTGGCCATGCTGCTTTGCCACCAGCTGCTGGATGTCCTCTGCTCTGCCCCCAGCCATGCCGGAGCCCGTCCATGCCTACTCCTGCCCGCTCTTCTGGACAGAGTATGAAGGCCATTGCTACCGGTACTTTCCCATCAATAAAACCTGGGCTGAAGCCGACCTCTATTGCGCCGAGTTCTCCATTGGCATCAGATCAGCCAAGCTGGCCTCCATCCACAGGTGAGGGGCGCAGAAACATGTCATCCCACCCTGGCACGGGCTGGGAAAGAAGGAAAACAGGGACGAAGTCCCATTCCCACAGCACAACCTCTGTGCCAGCTGCAAGCTTGTGTCCCGGCCTAAGCATCCCTCTGCACCAGCCTAAGCATCCCTCTGCGACTGGGTCAAGTCTGATGCACTGGGCACACAAAGGCAGTGTAAAAAATGCCTTTTCCTGGCCTGGCAGGAAAACTGACGTAGTATTCCCTAAATTTCCCAAAACTGCATTTTTTACTCTTGAAAAAGGGATAGAAATACAACGTGATTACACAGGCTTTTTCCCCCGCTCCCTCTCCCCCAGCTCTCACCCTAACTGCGCACCTCTTGCACAGACCCGGGAAAGTAATCAACAGCAATTAGAAGAGGGGGACCCATTTGGCCATGCTGTAGGGCGAGTGCTTAGGAGCATGCCTGACCATTTGCCTGACATACCCCTCAGCGGCTCCGTACTGCTCTGTTTTGCCAGCTGGGAAGAAAACGTCTTCGTGTACGACCTGGTGAACAGCCGTGTGCCGGGCATCCCCACCGACATCTGGACGGGGCTCAACGACCTGCGGCAGGTGAGAGCTGGCCGTAATCATGTGGGAAATGGCTTTCAAAAAGTCAATTCCCTGTGTTTTCCCCCCTGGAAAGCCACTTGGTTTTCTTCTTCATTCCTCATAGCCCCATTAATCAGGTGGTGGCGTAGGGTCTGTTGTGCAGCGCATGGGGGAAAGTTGTCATTTCATCCCCTCCAGTCTGTTTTTAAAAGAAAAGTGTTACTAGAATTAATAGATTAATAATTACTAATTATTGACATCATATTTTATTAAGGGATTAATAGAAAGAGTATTGTGCTACTGGTCCAAGAAAAGCAAATAAACTGAAAATGTCTCCAACGTCCATAATCACCAAGTTTCATTGTTTTCTTGTGATAATCTGCAACTTTTCAAAGCTGACATGTTGGAAATATATAGTCTAATATGTAACAAAGAAAAATCGAAACCATCAGAAGAACAGTCCCATGCCAGCAAATTTTTTGTAGATATTGGGAAAGGAATGGAAAAGAAAAAGGAGAAGGAACACAGAATTGGGTGGGCGTGTTAAAAAATATATGGGTTTAATTTTTGGGCTTCCCCTGGTGAGAACACTGCGAATGCTGGAGCTTTCTGGAGGTAAGTTTTCAGTCGTAAAACCCAAATGAGCTGTTTGGCCTTTGCTGAGTGGTGACAGTCTCCCGCCGTCCCCCGGGGCTGTGTGGCACCGGGGATGGGGACCGGGACGGGGTCTGCCCGGGAGCGGGACCCCCCAACCCCCACAAATGCAGCTCTGCGATCGCCGCCTTTCCCGGCTTGCCCCGCACCAGGAGGGTCACTTCGAGTGGACGGACGGCTCCTCCTACGACTACCACTACTGGGACGGCAGTCAGCCCGACGACGGGATCCACTCCATCCCGGAGGAGGAGGACTGCGTGCAGATCTGGTACAGGCACAGCAGCGGTGAGTGCCGCGCCGGGCGTCGAGGGCACCTTGAGTCTTATTTGCATGTCAATAAATTCCATCCACTGCGGCTCGTGCTTTTCTGAAGAGGTTGCTGGCAAGCTGAGGATTTGCAGTTTAATTTTTTATTATGATTTTCTTTTTTCTTTGCAGAGAAGGGATGTGTTTTCTCTTTCACCATGTACACACATACACACACACACTGGCTTTCACAGCCCATCTCCCTCTCCCAGAGCAGCGGCAGGAGGGGAGCATCATCCACTTTGAAGAATTACCGAATTTAGCGTAAGGTCAAATTTTCCCATTTCCCCTCCCACACGGGAGGCCTGTGGAAACACCCATCGGTTTGCCAGCTTTTCCCTCCGTCGGTCAGGTCAGGGTCATCTTGCTGAAGCGGGGCAAGACCCTGCTTGTGCAAAAATCCCACTTCACACCCTCATTGCCAGTGAGACCAGTCAAGTGTATCCAGACCCCCTGGACATACCTGAACGCCTCGTCCATGGGCAGCCTGTTGATATTTTGTGGGGTACGGGGCTGTATTTGCAGCTGCCTCCCCACTACCATGTTCGAGCTGGGGCCAGGCATCCCTGCCAGCATCTGCAGGACGGGGATGGGGATGCTGGGAGAGGGCATGGCTGGGAACAGTGCAAATGGAAGCACATCTGGGGAAAGCCTCCCGCAACGGCAGGAGGTCCCAGTCCCGAGGGCGGTGCATGGTTACCTCCTCGTGCCTATTTTTGCTAACGCCTTGTTTTTTTGGGGGGTAGCACTGCGCTCCTGGAACGACAACGCCTGTGGCAGAGCCTTCCCCTTCGTCTGCAAGATCCCCTCGCTGGCCCTGGACTGAAGCTGCCAGCGCTGCCCGCGCCCCCTTCATTTTGGGTCACCTCTCCAGCCGTGCCGGGGAAGAGCAGCCGGGACGTGGCACGGGTGGCGAGAGCCGCGGAGCTGCTCGGCATCCCCAGCTGCAAAAATCCCTCCTGGGAGCGCCGCGGGGATGAACCCAGCGCTCACCCTCCCCACGGGCAAATGGTGGCGGGAG
>NW_009211352.1:1151-1478 GCF_000690835.1 Fulmarus glacialis | reverse complement strand
CGAAGAACCTCCCCAAGCCTGAGCTTTGGGTTTCAGATCAACTATCGCAGGGTATTAGAGGAAACCCATGATTTTACCAACACACCGAACCGTTAGCACAAAAAAATAGCCATGTGTAGGAAATGGTTTTGCCCGTTGATCTGTAAAGAGTGGAGGAAAAGTGTTATTTTCTGTTAAGTTATGCAAAATGCCTCTTGTGCGCATTGCTTTTCTCTCCGCTACAATAAACGGCAAACAGCAGGTGGAGGCTCCTCCGTCTTTCTAGCACTCGAGTAGCAGCGACTCCCCGAGGACCTGGGGTCTCGCGCAAAAGGAGCTGGTTTTACC
>NW_009211352.1:554-1128 GCF_000690835.1 Fulmarus glacialis | reverse complement strand
AAAGGTGTGTTGGGGGGAAGCAGATACCTGGGAAAGTTTATTTTATTGATCCCGACTGGTTTTTGGGGTCCCTGGGGCAGCCTGTGCCCTCGGCCCGGCCCCCATCGCCGCACGGCATCACCGCGCCGGGTGTGTGGGGCCCACAGCGGGTGAGCAGGGCTTGGCCCCGGCTGCTTTGGGCTGAGTGTTACAAGAAGGCGGCTGAAGGGCTGAGGGGCACCTATGGAGGGTCGGCCCCCCTCACAAACCTTTCCTGGGCGGGGAGAGCTCACAGCTCTGGGTGCAGCCCTGTTTCCTAGTGGGATGATGCTCTTCCCTGCAGCCGTTGCTGATGGCCTCCTGTTCTTTGCTGGCACCACAGAGGTCCTTTTATCTACCAGGTAAATAATTTTGGGGGAGGTGCGTGTTGTTGCGGCAGCCCCAGCGTGCCTTGAGTTGCTCAGGGGGAGGTGGGCCCATTCGTGGGGCCCAGGTGCAAGTGGGGCTGTGGTGGTGCCAGGGCTCAAGGGAAGGGCAGCGCGACCAAGGCACAAACGTGGTTCTCCTTCAGGGGACACGGCTGCAAGGGCACTAC
>NW_009211352.1:0-360 GCF_000690835.1 Fulmarus glacialis | reverse complement strand
CGGCACGCCCCGCCGCTGCCCCGACTCAGCCGCTGCCTGCACAGATGAGTAAAAGCATCCTCATAAAGTTGCCTGGTCTCCCTTGATGTCACCGTCGTAGAGACATAAAATTTCAAAACTAAGACTTTCCAGAGTGATTACACTGGGTACAATGAGGTAAATAACTGAGGCTCCGCTGGGAGTGTCTGACTGCCTCCTCGGGTGTCAGAACGGCTTTCAGCTAAAATACATTTGCACTTGGAGAGAAGCTGCAAAACTTGGTGGGGGTAACAGCCGCGTTCTCAGTGGAACATCTGTGTTGGAGCAGGTTTCTAAAATAAGGAAATGCTGTCATCCCTGATTATGTATTTTTATATATAT
>NW_009211351.1:1488-1735 GCF_000690835.1 Fulmarus glacialis | reverse complement strand
GAGGTGAGGAGGTGACTGGCAACCACCAGCCCCAGGCACCAGTAGCGACGTTTTTCGCAGGCATCGAAGAAAATCACTCCCCAGAAAGTGTGGAGCAAGACGAGGGCCATGGTGAGGAACGCTGGGGAAAAAGGACGACACAGACCCCCTCAGACCTCGCCATCGCCTTCCTCCTCCTCCTCCTCAGCACCCCGGGCACGAACCCACGTCCCGCGGCACGCGCCGGCCCCCAGCCCCACCGGACGTA
>NW_009211351.1:738-1421 GCF_000690835.1 Fulmarus glacialis | reverse complement strand
ACCCCCCGCGGATGATGCCGAAGGAGAGGCCCGAGACTGCGGAGGCAGAAGGGAGTCAGCCACGAGCAACCGTGGCCGTGCTGCCTCCACCGTGAGCCCCAAACTCAGCGCGTGGGCCCAGGGAATGGCAGGAGAGCGGGAAAGAGAAGCGGGAAGGCTGCATTTGCCAGGCAGGCTCCTCAACATCGCTGCCGGAGTCCGCCTCCGATAGCCGAGCATCCGGCTGCCAGGAAGCTCCAGAAGAGCGCGGGGAGGTCAGGGACAACGCAAGCCCTGGGTTCGTGCTCACCGTAAGCCATCTGCCTGAGGGAGATGGGGGACCGGCCGTCCTCGCTGATCGTCGCCAGGCCTTCGTCTGCTTTCCTGCTCGGGTGGGAGAGAAAGCGTGAGCGGCTAGTTTGGAACAGAGGCCTCGTCATGCAGGAGAGGGGAAGGGATGGTTATAAATGAGCCCAGGGCGAGGAGGAACAGCTTTCTCCCAGGATCTAACAAGGAAGATACTTTGTGGGGTTCCCCCGGAGAAAAAGCAGAGGTCGGGCACCGACCGCAGCTACTGGAACAAATCACCCGGCCCCACAGGCTCGTACTTCAGCAGCTTGAAGTAGGCGAATCTGAAAGCCTCCTGCAGCAGGACGGAGACAGCAGCCCCGAAGACGAGGAGGACGTACTGCAGCTTGGCGGCC
>NW_009211351.1:0-235 GCF_000690835.1 Fulmarus glacialis | reverse complement strand
TGCCATGTGAGGAGGGCACGCCAAGGAAGCGTGTGGCTGAAAACCAAACGGATTCAGAAGCCGAAATCCTCCTTTCTCTTCTCAGAGCCGCGACGACCTGCTCGGAGGAAAGCTGGGGTCACTGAGCTCGGGCGGAGAGGAGGCCGCAGCCTCCGGGTGTTTTGCCTCGGCTGGGACGCTGTCTTTAAGCCGGCGGAGCCAAGTGTTGGGAGACCCCAGAGCAAGGGGACCCCGG
>NW_009211350.1:399-643 GCF_000690835.1 Fulmarus glacialis | reverse complement strand
CATTGGGCAGCCGAAAGACTTCCTCACAGGCATGTGCATGTACCTGCAGGCGCTGCGGGCTCAGCACCCCGAGAAGCTGCACTCGGGGCCCGGTGTCGTAGGGAACGTGCTGGTGGTAAGTGCCAGCCCCCAGCACACCAGCCCTGTGCACGTGTCACGGGCTCTCTGTGTCCCACCGCTGTCCTCGCTGTCGTCCTAACGCTATGCCCTCCTGTCCCCATGCTGGCCAAGTGGTGCGGGCCGC
>NW_009211350.1:0-200 GCF_000690835.1 Fulmarus glacialis | reverse complement strand
CTGGAGCTGCTCCGTGGGGCAGTGGGTGAGGATGTGGGTGACCCCGCGGGGGATCAGGGCTCAGCTCTTGCCATCCTGACTTCTTGGGCTGCGGCTGAAGGGATGGAGGGATGCGCCAGCACCTGCAGGCAGGAGCGTGGCACGGAGCCCTGAGCCGGGGCAGGCGTGACGGGGCCTCTCTGGGGCAGGTGCGCATGGAG
>NW_009211349.1:0-73871 GCF_000690835.1 Fulmarus glacialis | reverse complement strand
GCCACTCTTCCCCAAGCCTGTAGTGTTGATTATCAGAAGCTTCAGAATTGTTCTCACTCAAGCTGCCGCCTTCCTGGATTTGTGAGAGATGCAATCCTTCCGAAGGACAAAAAAGGAGCAAGCTTCACTTCTGAGCCTTCTCTGCCACGCCTTAAGTGGCTTGCTGGGTTGGTGACACCACTTCGTCCTGAGGGTGTGGGCTCTTGCCATGCCCAGCAGTGCAAATCGGAGAGTAGTGCCTGTGCTGAACATTGTGTGGCTGCAAGTTGTATGCTCCCATATTGTTTTAATACCATGAGATTTAAGCTTAACAGATCCCAGGAAACCTCCCTTTGGCAACTGCTAATATGGAAATATAATCTAGTATATGCATTTTCATTTAGCTTAGGGCTGCCGTACACCTGGGTTTTCCTGGATGTGACTGCTTTTTCTACCTTGGTAAATTTTACAGATGGCATAGCTTTGCTTAGAGTTTCTAGATGTCTGGGGCCCTAACAGTTTGGATGCTTCCAGCATATACACAGTGGTAATGTTGGGATTTTCAAACCAGTAGCAGTCCTTAAGTGCTACTGCACTTGATGTGGTGTGCTATGCTTGATAGCCACGTGCAGGAGGCCAGATGCAGGTTTGCTATAAATGCACCTTACTTAAGATCTGTCCAAGGCAGAATGCCTGTCAGATATTTGGGAGCAGGAATTTACTGCAGATAGCAAAAGCAGAGGAATTGACACCATGAGTCTGAGCAGCTCTCCATAGACCAGTGGCAGTTTGGAAACCTCTGACATTTCCTTGCAGTTTCAGCTATGTGAGTTTCTAACCCAAACAATTATCTTTTCTTGGTCTCTAGCCATTCCTAATCCATTTTGTTAGAAATGTATCATTTAAATGCTGCTTATTTTTCCAGCATTACTTGTAATCACCTTCTCTGTGCTTTCCTAATTCTATGCAGTGTAATCATATATTAAAAATACACGTGATGTTTTTGAGTTGGCAACCTAGAAAAGGGGCTGAAAGGGTGGAAGAGTTGATTTTTTTAGAGTCGCTTCTTGAATGGGTTTTGGTGTCTGATCAAATGTAGTTTTGTGTGTGTGACTGTAAGCTTCTTAATATGGTCTAATGTCCCAGAACTAGGTCTTAAAGCTTGACATCCTTGGTGTTCTTAATATGGTTAAAACAACTGTTAAAGGGTCATAACAACCTTTTGCTACAGGATTTTATTATGGAAATAGATGTGTCTTTCAGGAAGAAATTAATAGCACTGTCTCTGGAATCGAAGTATTTATTTTCTTGATTTAGATCCTCTTTTTTCTGCAAAGTCTTGGTCTCTACTTTTCCATCACGTGTGTCTTTACACTGTTAATTACATTGACCTTTTGCTGGGCAGATGGCTAAATGGATTGCAGCAATTGTAAACCCTTCTGTACTGCTATGTGGTGTTTTCATTATGTTCATAAAGCCATCAGATTATATGGTGCTTTTTTCAAAGCAGTCCACATTCAGTCATTTCAGCAGAGCACTGTTATCATTCCTATTAAAATATTATTAAATCTTGAAGTGCTACTGATCTAGTCAGAAATGCCTGCCTCATTTATAGCAACCTTACAGGTGCGTTTGCTGGTGAGTGGTTAGTTACTTTCATGTGACAGGGAAAATGGCTGTCCTTGTAACTAAGGATAGTGATTGTGTATAAGCTAAAGTTCATGAGTAAGTATCTCATGTTTCTGTTTCATATCCTCCTAAATTATACCATTGATAGCTCTCATTGTTTCAAAGGATTGTCCACCTTACACCTGCTTTAGAAGTTTATTTACTGTGCACTAGCCTACTGATTACTTTTCTTCCTCCTGATCTTATTTTGTTCAGAGTATGAGTTTAAAGTATTTAAGAGTTTTGGGATGCTTCTCAAAGGGTTTACTTGTTTGCTACAAATCCTGGTAAGGGGCGTGTCCGATAGACTTCTTTTTATGGGAGAGTTTTGAAGTCTAGGCTCACAACTAATTACTGTGAAAGCACAGAATACAGTGGAACAGCTCAAACCTTTCCTTTTTGCCACGAAGTTATTCCTTTTGTAATGGATTTCTTAAAATCAATTGGGAGACAAAAATTTCATTGCTGTAAAGGATGCTTTAAATTTCATTTTGGAATCTGAACAAAATGGAATCCTCAGTATCTTTGAAAGAATGGAATTTCTGGAATTGCTTGTTTTTGAAAATAAAGATGTATCATCAGGTTATAGTTGCCAGGCACTAAGTTCAGTCTGCACTTTGTTGTAGCAGACCGAGGCTTTGACTTTAGACGTGTTTAACCTTGAGCATCATTGGTATCTGAGATAGGGAAGCTTTCTTGAATTGTGGCCGAAGGTGTAAAATTCTGCAGGCTGCGCTCAAGTGACTGCTAGACGTCTGCTGGGATGCACTGGGGCTACAAGGTAGAAGAGGAACCTGGCCTCAGCTGTAGCACACAGAGCAGACAGCACAGCAGGACTGTGTCAAGTGTTCAGCAGCAGTGAAGGAATACAGCTTTTGTCCCTACCTGTAGACCAGGGCTGCTCTATAACTGTGCTGGCAGTGGTCATGTACTGCTTGTGCCTGCCAGAATACAGCTTTAGAGTGGCCTTGACCAAGCTCACAATCTGATGGATCAGATGTCTTGGAGGCTGTAGGCTCCTGCGTAAGAAGAGATTTCCATGCACCTACTCTTCCTATCTACATGGTGCTGAACTCACGTGTTGTATCTGGGCATCCTGAGGTCCCCTTGTGGGTGTTGGGCAGACTGAGGAAGGCTGGCACTTATTTGCTAAAAATCAGTGTGTTGCACTGATGGTCATGTAGGGGTTGTGGTACCTTGTATTTTGAACGTTATACTTCAACAAGGCCATTCAAAGATTGTTGGTGATATATCTCCCTGTGAGAGTATGGTACGGAGTGAAGAATTTAGTGTCCATCTCCTTGTCATGATCTAGGTTTCAGAGTCAATACCTCTGGCACCTGGAGGAGGCTGGTTGTCCCTGGACCCTGTGATTCCCATTTTACTCAGTTCCTTCTTAGCATTATTTTCCTTTTGTCATTTTGGATAGTATTGTGTCTAATTCCTTCAGAGGCATGTTCATATAGATGTGCAGATAAACTGTCTCTTCAGCATCTAATTTCTTGAGTAAATAGTATTAATTACACTTAATTTCTGTAGCTAGGACAGTTTCCAGGATGTGACACACTTGTTGTAGTGGTCTCATGGTGCTCTGTTAACACAGTGCATAAAACCAGCTTAACCCTGCAATTTCAACAATACCAAAGCTTGGGGAGCTGTAGAAAATAAGGTCTCCTAGACTTGTCAAGGCATTTCAAAGATAATTTAATGTCCTTTTATATCTTCTTTTGCCTTCCCTATTTGAAGTATACACATAAACCTGTACTGGGTTTGTATTCCACTATGCTATTCTATATTAAAATACGTCGGTATAGGTTTACAACAATATTTTCTACAAGCAATGGTCTCTTATATTTAAAAAAGTATTTGAATTTGATCATACAGTTTATGTTAGTTAACTGGATGCGATTATAGAATCAGATTGTACCAACCTTGCCCAACACTGGCTGAAGATGATGGGACATAAGCAGTGATACAGAGAGAGATGGGTTTTGTAAGCTCTTTTTACAATGATGAACAAAAAAAATCTGCTTTTTACGATAAACTGGTACCTTTTTTCAGAAAATGTCATCCTTGTTGGCTATCATGTTAAACTGGAGTTGAAAGGAAGCCATTAGGTTTGTGTTCCCAACTTCCCATCTAGTTTCTTTTAATAAAAAGGAAATCAACACACAGGTGATAACAATCTTTGTAGGAATTATTTTCTGTGAACACAAATGTAATTCATTGGGAATCGAAGGAAAAAAAAAAAATCTAAGTCACAGTCTGACTGTTGTCTTAGAGCAAAAAAAGAAAAGGGGGGAAAAAAATGAAGCTCCTGTGGAGGTAATTGAAGCTGAAACATTTCTTGTGCTCTTGAGAAGAGCTGCAGAAAGCAAATTGTATGAAAAGAACAAAGGGGAAAAAGTCATGTGTCAGCCCTCCCCATTTTATTCTTGGCTGCACGCCCAGCCTCTAAAGTCATATTAAGCTTTGCCATGGCAACCATATCAGTGAGGTGTTTTCCAGTCCAGAGTGTACCTCTTGCTGCAGGTTTAGGGAGTACAGATCTTGAAACTGCATGTCTGTAATCTTGTACTTCACTAAACATGAGCCTTTGGAATAAGCAGGTGACCAGAAAGGTTAAAAAAAACCCAAACCAAAAACCCAACAAAAAAAACCTGCTTTCAAAAAAGTAAATAGACCCAACTCTGCAATAAAATTGCTTTACGCTTTTTTTCCTTGGAAAAACTAAGGAGATGCCGTGCTTGGAAGGACATGGAAACAAGACTAAGCTGGGAGCTCTCTGATATTCGCTACTGAAGAGAACCGCAGCAAAGCATCCTTGAGAGCAACAGATTGAGGATCACAAGGGTGACACAAATTGAGTAAGAATGCACGTGGTACCAAAGAACTGAAAGCTATTTAGACACATGAATTTTCTATGGACAGGGCATTGTATAATCCTAAACCTGGATTCTTCCTTGGAATCACTCTGTAAAATCTGGGAAGTCAAACTGTGAAGAGGCAAGGATACAACTCACTACCTGCAAATCATATATCATAGAATCATAGAATCATTAAGGTTGGAAAAGACCTCCAAGATCATCGAGTCCAACCGTTAAAGAATTCATGCTGAGGCCATGATCTTGTAGAATTACTCCTTTTTGCTGACATCTCAATTGAGAAAAAGCATTAGAAAGCAATGATTCCAGCATCAGACGTTCTGGAATTTTGTAGAAACAAATACAAGATTCCTTGAAATTTTCAATTTGTATAATGCCGTTTTGGTCACAAATCCAAAACATAGCACTGTACCAGCTACTCTGAGGAAAACTAACTGTATCCCAGCCAAAACCAGTACAGTCCTCTTTTCCTATTTCCCTCCCTTACCAGTTGTGTCATTGTAATTATTCAAGGAAATATTTCGTTAATTGAGTTAGGCAACTAAATGATGTAAAAAAAAAAAAAAAATAGTGAGCCATCTTCTTGTATGGTTTGCAATATACTCTCACAAATGGTTGTACCTCCATAAATGAGGCAGGACTAGGGTGGAAATAAGTGATAAGATGTAAGGGATTGTTTATGCTAATGCTGCCACTGGAAAAACAATAATCAAACTATTCCTCGCAGTTTTAGGTCTAATATGAAAGAATCCTGTCTTGGAGGGGAATGCAGGAGGACAAACTGTGGATAAAAAGGATAGGATTTTTTAGGGGGAGAAAATGTATTCAGTGTTTGCAGTGGAATATAAATGCATATTTTATAGAGCAAGTACATATTGACATATAATAGCAATTTTATATTAATTTTGAAGTATATGTCCTTGGTAAGAGGGAATTGATTTTCAATCTTTCAATAAACATTTAGAAATCCTCTTACAGTAACTGGAGTTTAGAAATTGCCATCCTACACATTTAGAACATAAAAAGTAGGGTACAGCTGAGTACAGGTACATTGTTTTTACATCTGTGTAGTGTTATTTCATTGAATATTCAGTCATTTTAATTGTTAGCAATCAAGATTTCATGATAAGAAATATATCAATTCAAGCTTGCTAACGCCAAGAGCAAGCTGCTCTATTAGGACTAATCGTATTTTAGGTGGGGGAGAGAATGGGCGTGCCTCTCCCACAGATCTTTTGTCTAGTTTGGTTGCCAAAGAGAATAGCTGTCTGCTTGAACAACATTGGTCCAGAAGACTGCCTCTGGATATCCCAGGACATCATAAAAGGGTCACAGGCTGTGGGTCTCTCTTCCTTATCATCCCATCAGCTGTGCCGTATGAGCACTAGTACAAGTTGGTGGTGAACTAGAACAGAGGATTTGCTTTGAGCGATCCCAGCATTATTATGCCTGAGGCAGTACATAGGTACTGCACAGTCTGGATCAGGTGGTGATGACTGCTTTCAGTTGCTTCTATTTTGATTAAGGAAGGTTCTTGTTATCTCATGGGTTGTATGGCTGCTTGGCAGCAGCAGTAAGGTCTGAATATGAAGCATATGATATGTTATACACTAGGCATCCTGTGTGTATCAACTCAGAATCTTCTGGCATTATCCATACCCTTGGTTTCCAGCAGTGAAAGAGTAGATGTGCAAGGGGCTTAAAGCTTTTCAGCATATTGTGTGGAGGCTATGTGTAGTGCTTGACCTTTCCTGTAACCACAACCCTCTCCTCACAACTGCATTGGGCTGTGTGTTCCAGGGACAAGGCCTACCTGGTATCAATGCTACCTTGTTCAGTGTGGCTTGTCTCGCAGATGACCTCAATCTATTTTTTGGTTAATGCTACTTTGAGAGAAGACTGTTCACATTTAATAGTTTGACAGAAGTTCCAAAACTAAGCAAATTAATAAATTGTTGTTCCACTTTTATAGGGGATTTGCTTTTAAAACAAAAAATAAGAGTTATTCCTCAGTCCTTACTGTGTATAGCTAAGACAGACTGAGAAGTTCCAGGAGACTGGTGGACTGCTCTTTGGAGGAATCCCATGCCTCATTACCTTTTTAAAAAATACATCTTCTCTGTAAATTAAGCCTCAAAGTGTTTTAAAATTTCTCTCCTTGCATTTGCAAACCATGCTTTTTTTTGTGTGTTGTTTTTTCTTTATATTTAGGATTAACACTATAACTAATTTTCTTCTAGAAGATTTTTAATATTTAACCTAGAGGGGAATATTCCTGTTAATGATACTTACCTAAAGAGCAGGTCTGTTGTAAGAGCTCTGGATGTGGACATGGGAAGTCTGGTCTCATTCTGAGCTCTGTTGTGTGTTTGTAATATATCCAAAGGTAATAATGCATTATGCCTGTTTGAGACTCAGTGTTCTCAAGTGTAAAACAAAAAATGATAATTTTTCCACTTGTTAATCACTTTGTGATCTACTGGTAAATAATGCTATTTAAAAGTTAGGTATACTGGCATGACTCATTACATTAGCTTTATGCTTGAATAAATTTTTATTTTGTTCTATAATATGCTTTCTTTCTAAGAACCCATGAGTGACTAAAGTTATTTTGAGTTAAAATAAATACCTATTGACATTATCAAAACTTCTTTAAAATACTCTTCTGTATCTTTATGTTCATCCACATCAGTATTGATCTCATCTCTTGACTGAAACCTGCCAAGCTGGGGGAGATTTTGACTTATATACAACCAAGTAATAGACTGGCTGTATCTGTGTTGGAGGGCAGATGCACTGTTCTGTGCCCTGCTCTGTCTCATTTCTGATGTCACATCCTAACTCCTGTCAGGCAGTGTCACATCTCCCAGCCAACACTCCTTTCCTTCGGAAAGGAACCCAAGCATTTGAGCTGAAAGATGATAGGAAGTGAGGGATGTACCTCAGAGCTTACTGGTTTGTAGTATAGAGACAGCTTATCATATGAGACCACTTAAATGCATTTTATTAAGCTCATAGATTTACAAACATCTTTGTCACCCTATTGACTGTTTCTGTTGAGGCAGCTCATAGAGGTGTTGGTGGGGATTAGGGCTTCATATGTTTAGCAAATAGAATTAAAAAGGTGCTGTACATAGCCAGTAGTTCAGGCTCTGACCTTTCCAGGTAGCAGCTCCAAATCAGAGCTCAAGCTTCTTCAAACTTGTAGTAGCATTTAAAAGAAAAAGAAAAAGAAAAAAAAAAAAAAAAACACCCCAAAAAACCCAAACCCAAACAAAACCCCATGCTTCTTACCTGTGTGTGGTTGTGTGCACATAAAAGGTATAGTACTACACAAAAGCATTGAGAACAATACTTCACTGTGTGTTTAAAACTAGTCTCTTTTCTGACATTTAAAATTTCATTCTTATTTTACTAGTTTCTTTGCAAGTCTGAGCTAATTCCCTCCAGGAGAATCAACGGCATGTATTCACTGCAACAAAGCATAATATAATCAGTGTGGCCATAACAGAATGAGATGGTATCAAAGCCAGTAAACATGGATTCAGTGCAGAGCTTAGCCTGGGTGCATTAGAGTAGTATGAGGCTTCATGATGCTTCACCGCACAATGTATATGTCCCAACTAGTGCTTCTGCCAGTTTAGATATCTCTGCATTGCCCTTCATTTTGAGGTACAGACATGCCTGGCAAAACATGATAGTCTGAGGTGTTATTTTAGTTGCACATATTTCAGTCCATGATGCAGATAGTTCTAGTAAGGAGCACTGTAAAATTTCATATTTTGGAGCTGCTTCCTGCCTGGGGCGGAAAAACTTTTATTTATCATTTTAATATGTAAACTTTTATTATTTATATTTTAGAATTAGAGGAAAAAAAAAAAGAACAGTTGAGATTTTATAGTTACTCCAGGGCTGAATGAAGGACATGGAGAAGGCCAAATGGTGAGTGGAAGCAACCTTTTCTTTAGGTGAGATCATTCCACTCTAGATATTTTTTTTCTTTTTTTTTTTTTTTAAACTTCTAGGGTCAAAAGTTAGCCCATTGGGTTCATGCCAAAGCATCTAATTAAACAGTTTATTTTTCAAAAACTACTGAGGCCAGTAAGAGCAGATGGTTCTCAGCACTTCAGAAATTTAAGCTGTTTGTTTCAAGTCCTCAGTGCAAATGGAGATGCCTAGCTTTACAGCCTATATTTGAAAATATTGATCTTGCCTATTAAATATAAATACTTTTTTTACTCTTCTACTGGGTATTTATAGATAAGGCCATAGTTTCTAACGCAGCTTTCTGCATGAAGAGACTCAGTGGCAGTGAAGAATCTTCGAAGAGCTCCATGCTGTTTCTTTGTGGCACTGGTTCCTGAGAAGGTGGGTATGTGGCTCAGGCAGCACTTGATAATGACAGCACTCAGCTGCTCTGACAGCCCCATGGAACTGGTTTCCACAATTGCACAAAGCAAGCTATAGTCTATAGTGTTCTAAGCTGCTCTGGGACTGTGTGCGTGTGGAGCCAGTTCTAGGCCTGTGAACTGCAAAGGTGGTATAAAGATATGCAAGTCAAATAAAAGCAGCAGAAAGAAGTCCTTATCTCTAGGATCTGTGCTTATTTCCCCCTCCCCCAATCAGTAAATTAATTTACTCTTTTTGATAGCCCTACTTCTGTTCGATCTAGTTTTCCTGTGCAAGCAGAAGACTGAGTTGAAGTTATCAGACAGAGTAAATGCTGCAGTAGCAGAATGAGTATCAAATTTAACCCTAAGGCCAAGGATGTGGTAATTTATTTCTAGCTTCACATGTCATGATTGTTGAGTACTCAACAGTGAGTACTCCCTTGAGTGCTCTGGTGGGGTCACTTGTATGACAAATCATCGGTTAGTGCAATTGAGTAAGAGCAGAGTGTTCAATGAGACTGACTGAAGCTGGCATCTCTGAGAGAACAGCAAGAGGCTGTGAAAAGAATTGAGCAACACAGATTTCAGGGTGCTGTAATCAGTGTTGAGGGAAACAAAGAGTTGGGGCCTGTGAAGAGAAGGCTTATGAAACTGCCAACAGACAGAAAATGATTAAAATTTGAGGGCTGAGTGACTTGTTCACAAGAATATAAAAAGAAGAAGTAGTTGCAATCAATTTCAAGGCAATGTGGAAAGAAACAAGGCTGGAAATTGGCTCCTAACTTGGTGGCATTGCTGTGTATAACCAGCTCCTGCTGTTGAATCACTTTTGAGTTCCACATTTACAAATTGTATTGAAGTTGTGTGTGTGCTGTATGCACTCTGAATGTGTGGTGATATGAAATCTGTGCACCATTAACACGTCATAACAAATGCAAGTGTTTAAAGACCATCCTTAGAATCATAGAATCATTAAGGTTGGAAAAGACCTCTAAGATCATCAAGTCCAACCGTTACTTGGAAGTCATTATAGTGCTTTTGTAGATCTTCACAGATGTAGATCTCCATGTTACTATTGGTCTTTGCAGCTGTTTTCAGATATGCAAGCACATTGGCCACAAAAGAGCCAAATTAATAATAAAGTTGCTTGTATGAATTTGTTAGAAGACCTAACGTGATATTGAACATCTATATTAACATGTTGACTCATCCCATAATACACTTTTTACACAGAACATTTTAAAGTGTGCCTCTAGTGAAGAAAATATAACAGATAATTTTAGTTTAAAATATCAATAATCATTTGTATCATTTGTTACTAGTATTCACCTGTATAATTTCTGGCAACAATGTAGCAGAACTTTCTTTTACTGAAGCTTTTAGAGAAGCAGCTAGTGATTGCAAATTGTAGTTATTTCACTCTGGTGTGTTCCTCAGTTATAAATGGTGTCTCTTCTCCAAATACACTGATAAAGCATTGAGAGTCACAGTGCATCAGATCTATTATTTAGATAATTTTGTCTGCCAGAGAAGAAGAAAAAAATTCATCAGATGCTGCAGATAATGTTATATGATTCTACCCTTGGCACTGATGCATTTCCTGATTACAGTTAACATCACTTCTGTGATGACCCCAGTTTTGTCTTGGAAGATTGCTTCCTATCTCCATACCTCTGCAGTCTTTTTATTTATACATACACTGAGCCCAGTGATTCAGGTGTGCTGATGCAGGGAGGAGCAGGGTACAAAAATTATCATCTTGTATTGCTACTGATGAAAAAAATTCTGTATCACATCAGAACTTGAAATAATACTTTTAAATTAAGCAAGAGGAAAATGAATTTGTAGTATGGATACCTTTGAATGTAGGGTATCCTGAAGATAGAAGAGCATGTTTTTTTAATATTTCCTTGATATCTTGGTAGTACCATGATAGTCAAAGATGTCCACCATTTAGGTCGCACATAAGGAATCACAAACTTGGCATTGTTAGATCCAGTATAATCAAGTGAGACAGAACTTCAAGTTCCATTGTTATTGGTTTGTTTTTTTTTTTTTTGTGGAACTTGTGCAGCTATTTGAGAATTTTTCTTTGTTTTTCTTGCAACAAACCAGAGGGAATTGTGACAAAAATCTCCCAGCATCTAACATTTACAATCCTCTCAGCAGTTTTTGTAACAGGATTAATAGAAATCTATAGCAAAGTGCCAGGAAGACATAGTAAGTCCCAGGACTGTCTATAGAGGCAGAGCACCTCATAAATGCTTATCATTGTATACAATGCATTTTAATAAGCTATCTGGTTTGCACAAAGTAGCCTAACGACAATGAATTGCAGTTGTTCATTGCTTGTTAGTAAAGGAGGCCCCTTGCTTCTAGTCATTCTCTATTATATCCCTAAATAGGCTGCATTCCTTTCACTTTCTTAATAACTGTTTTATGCCTTTTGAATAATAAAAGACCTGCTACTTGGCTGGTGATGTCAGGAGGAGTACTTCAGTCTGTTTTGGAAAAGGACAAGAAAGCCTAGGGAGTGCAGTGGGGAGCAAATCACTAGTACGCTTACTAATTCAGTGTGAAAAATAGTCTCGGAAAAGTTCATCTTTATTTATATTATGTGTCTATTATGCTTTGGAGCTTGCAGGAAAGTGTATTAATTTCCTCCTAGTTCCATTTCCTCTTTTCACCCCAAGAAAGAAGACAAAATTAGGTTTTGAGCCTGGATGGCTTCTTAACTGTCATCTCTCAAGCATTTACTGTTAACTAACATGCACTGGTTAGAATGGATGTCTAGTATTATTGTGAATGGCACACATTATCTGGGCCATGATGGCATATTTTGCATCAGCTTTGGCTTTTACTTTGTAGCTGCATTCTGTCATTTCATACATGCTGCATATTCCATCAAGCTAATAAAGTAGCTCTTTGCTATGCATGACCTGATCTGTAGTGTGACTGACTGATAACTGCAGCATTTTAAACCTAGCACTATATTATTAGACTTGCTGCCAGGCCCTTGGTTATATTTCAGAAATATTTCTTGCCACTGAAACTTTAGATGGATGGAAAGTAATTTTATGGGGTCATTGCAAACTTGTATGATGTAAAGTGCTGGGATCCATCACAGCTAAGGCATTAACTACCAAACTTATGGGTGTGGAGATGTGTGTTGATACCAAACCCCCCAGGAAAATGTATCCCCCATGGTACTGTGTCATTCTGTCTGTATTGAGTATGAAATCACTTCAGCTTTGGTCTTTGCTGTAAAGAAATGCATCTAGCTGTGGAGTGACCTTTTCTTTTTTTTTTTTTAAAAATATAGTTATACCTTAATGCGAGGCAGGTAAGATGTAGTTTGAGGAATACCAGTCTGTGACGAAAGTGTACAATTGCTTAGGAACTTTCAATGGGAACTCAATCCATTTGATGCCTTCTGAAGGAATAAGCCTCTTCAAAGGCATCCTTATAAGTCTTTATGATAAAGACTGGATTTGGTAGATCTGATTTAGTAGTGCCTGTTAGAAGATCCAAGCAATGTTGAAAGTGCATTGTTGCTGTACCAGGGCACTGTAAGCCAAAAAGGTATGGTCTCTTCCTACTGAAGAAACCATCTCTTTCCTCTGACATAGTACTTCAGCTGAGATCCCCAGTGTCTGGGTTCCCTGAAATATAAAAGAAAGGGAATGCCTGGCAATATATTTTGTATAGGGAAATATGTCTATCTTTTCCAGTCTGAAGTAGCCAGTCTGATACTCAGAGCACACTTGTTTAGAAGGGCTTGTGAAGTTAAATGTAGTAGTTACTGGTGCACCAAGGAAGACAAAAGTGAAGGAAAAAACTGTTTCATTACAGGCAGTATATCAAATGTGTGCTTATCTCTTGCTAAGCTGTTTCTTTTCTGGTATATGCAAGTATTTTAAGAAATATTGATGATAGTTGCCTTGGAAGAATGGAACTACTAACTCAGACTTCATCAAGGATGACGTTTGGGAGTATGATGACCTTTTTGGGTATGATTGCCAAGGCAGGCATGTTGAGGACAACATAATGTTTGTTTAGTAACTTCTTTCACTTTCTTCTTTGTCTCGGCTTACACAGATAATCAATAAAACAAGAAAAGATAGACTAAATACGATGTGAAAAGCTTACACTGATGCTCTGTGGTTAATGGTGAGAGGTTCTAAGTAAAGTTTTTTAGTTTTATATAGCTGAAGAAAAGGACCTGAGTATGTGTCTCACGAAACATGTAACACTAATTGAAGCAATGAAAGTTACCTTGATTCACCATTTGTTTTATGGTCACTGTGTACTGCTTTCCTAGTAATCCTACAGCAGCCTAAGCAGGCCCCATCTCCACTCTCAGGCAAGGTAATTTTTTCTAAGGTCAAAAAACATATCAGAAGAACTTCTCTAGAAATAAAGTGGAGAAAGGAACATGGTACAAAGGTATTATAGCACTGAGAGATCTGTGGGGAAAATCAGCAATATGCTGAAGCAGGGACACAGAGGTGACTCACTTCATTTCTGTATCATGACTTTTTCTAGTCCTTCACTCGCTATGTTCTAATGTAAAATAACAAGTTTTGAAAGGCAGACTTGAAAAATGGCACATTGGTGCTGTATAGTATTTTATAGTCACTGATGAAGTAAATAGCAGAGAGTAGGAGATTACACAGAAATAGAAGCTATATATGTACATGAAGAATCTACTTGTAGTAAAAAAGACATGTAGCCTAAACCTTGAATTGCACAGGATGAAATGCTTTGACATACATATCCTTCTATATCCATACTATCCTTCATTTGTTACCTTGGTACATAAATGTATCTTGCACATTCTCAAAGGCAAAGACCATAAGGGCATATGTAACATAATATACTCATAAGTAATATTCTCATCATCCTATTTGGGGACTTTCTGGAAAATCTGTCAATAGCAAAGTAAAAATGCAAAGTAGAGAGAGCAGCAGTAGAGGATCTGTGAGCATGGGAGATTGTTACAGAGGCAGGCATAATTTGGCTTCAATTACTACGCTCAAATCCAAATACCAGATTTGACCCGCTTGTTCTCGATAGCGTGTACTTGAATAGGATGGAGAATAATACATTGACGATAAAATAATTCCATCCTATGTTCCCTGTAAATATAGGTAATTTTATAAGAATTTAGTGTCAAAGACTGAGATTCAGAAGCAGTTTGGGTGCTTTAATTTCTGAGCGTCCAGTATCAAATACTGGAAATCTGTTTTATTTTCAGGAGTGCCAAGTGCAGAGATATGTCTTTGTTTTTTTTTTTTCTAATTCATGATGCATGATGAATTTTGACACTCCAGCCAATATTCATCTCACTTTGCTGCAAGAATCATTTTCATTTTAAAATGGTACTCCAGTTCATGCTATTTTTCATTACAAGCTCTTTGAATTCTAAGAGTTGCAGTGGAAAATAATTATAGTAATTTGGGGAGTCTTATTTCGTAGCATGTGGAACAATGGCCTTCTCAACTGCCTCATGGTGGCTGGGAAAATGAACTAATTAATGAATCTACTTGAAAAATGTTTTTATAGAATGTGTCTGACCATGAAAGAAAAAGTAGGAAACACATCTCACTTCTCTTTAGACAATGATGTCTGTCTGCATATTTTTTTTTTTCCCTTCAGTGAGAAGTAATTCAGTTTGTAGTCAGTTACTAGGTGGCAGATGTTGTACAAATATAGAACAAAGACGTGATCCCTGTCCCAAAGACTTTATAATCTGTGTATAAACAGGCAGCAGGTGGGTACAGCAGACGTGGGAAAACAGAACAATGAGATGAGAGTGGTCAGCATCGGGAGGATCAGAGCGCAACAGCTGCTTGTGTGTTGTTCAGGTTTTAGATGGGTATCATGGCAAATGGCTGTTTGGGGAGATTAGGAAGAGCATAAAGAGTTGTTCTGGAGAATCATCGTTTACTATGTTACTTATGCTGCAAAAATGTTATTAACAATTCAAAGCAGAATTCAAATATAGGTTTCCTCAGAAAAAATATTTGTCTCGCTTATTTCTCTGGTGGTTTGATGTAGAGCTTTATGGAATGACCTACAGGATTAACCATCAGTCTCTCAATTCTAGCAATTATTTAGGTAGGATTGGAGGATGCTTCTAATATAATCATGTAATTTGCAATTCTTACCTGCAGCTGTTTGGAGTTTATCTTTCTGAATTATGGAGTCATATCTTATTATGATCTGTCATGCAAAGTTTGTGTTTCTGAATTAATATACAATAACCCAGTCAATATATAATGGGATTAAAGAATATCACATAATGTTTAGTTATTCAGTTATCATGGCCAAAAGTTATGCTTAATTACTTATTACTGCGTGTTGTCTTTTTATGCCAAAATTCCATGACTCATTCTTGGAGGTTTCATCCTCTTGTCTGTCTTGTCACACTTCCTCCTTTCTCTTGCCATTAGACGTCCTTTCCATTCCTTGCTGTCTTGAACTTCAGTTTCCCTGTAAACACGAGCCATACCTTGCATTTCTACCGAGCTAGCAGAGTACTCAAGCATTTATTTTCATTTATATTTATAGCTAGAAAGTTGTCTGTTCCCTATACTAAATATTTGTGCCACATCTTTAATAGTATATAAACATACACTTTCCAAAACAGGTACACAACTTGGTGGTAATGCCTTTCAGTACTAATAGGACCTTTTAGCTTTGGATTTCCATACTAATATATAAAATAAACATGTAAAAAGCAAGCTATGCAAGGCAAACATGGAAATATTCTGCTACTGCCTCAGAGTTGGATTGATGTCTCTTTAAAGTCACAATAAGTTTGGAGTCTAATTTTTCCATGTCACATAATTGGTGTCACCACTCAACACAGTTAAAGCGGCCTATTGCAATATACTCAGCATTGAAGTCCCAGAACCACGGATTGTTGGAAGTTGAGAGAGTATTCAGGGGAAGTATCACTGCACATTTACTCCATTTTTATGCTTTTTCTGGATATGTGTTGTTGGCTACTGTTGTAGAGGAGATATGACTAAATGAATTTCTATTCTGACCTACAGAGGCTGTTCTTATGTTCTTAACCAGCATACACTGACAGGAGCAGAAGTGCATTTTACTCCTCTCTGGGAGTACAGAGATGGAAAATTCCCTGCACTATTTTAATTTGAGAGTATTAGGGTTACCCTCTCACTTCACTAACCAGTAATATTTTTTTTTGCCAAATCTAATTACAAATGAATAAGCAGATTTGTTAAATGAGGGAAAATAGGGGAAACTAAAGGTTTCTTTCTTTAAAGCCTTGCTCTAAGGCTCAAGGGATCTGGTGTTAGTGGTGAGCTCTACAGTACACTTGGGGAATCGTAATTATTCCAAGCTTCAGTTTCTCATCTGTAAAATGTGCATAATATTATTTCCTTCCTCATTCCTTTATTTATTGAAAACTTCTCAGATATACAGCTTATTGTATTAGCCGTGATTTCAGCTGGAGCCTGGAAGCTCAGGTTTAATATAAGCAGTTATAATGAAAGCAAAGTACTTCAGCTGTTGTTTAGGGCATACACCATAACCTATGTAAAGTAAAGGAGTCTAAGCGCATGTTTTCAGTCGCATCCTTAATTTAAACTTCAGGTATTTTTACAAATATTGAACTATATGCTATAATTCTATTGCTAAGGAATGCTCTTTTCCTATGAGAAAATCCATGTATTCAGGTGAGCTCAATGGGAGTTTTATCTGAATAAAGACTTCAGCACCAAGTCCAAGGGGACACTTCCCAAGAAGAAGAGTTACTGGTGTAAACGAAGGTCGCAGGATCAGGACTATTAAGTGTGACCTGCAGGTAAAGGCAGTCAGACTTTGTAGTTGAAGCAGAGCAATAGTTTTAATTTGGTGTTTCTGCACTTTTGCTACTGATTCTAAACTTTAATGTTTCCTCAATGTAAGCTTTTGGTGGTGTTTATTAAACATATGCTCACAGTCACTGCACAATCTATTCTTTTTGGCCAGACTGCAAATGCTCACAGACAGCAAGAAGTAAGGAATGAGTGAATGCTTTCTACAAGTCTAACAGCTGTAAGAAAGAAATAAAAGCTGGTAGACCTCTTTAGGCACTCATTTACACACACTTTTAGCCTGTGTGGAAGAGGTTTTTGTATTCTTGCTTTCCTTACCTGTGTACATTTACATTTGCACTTAGAAAAATGAATTCCCACTGAACCCAGTGCTAGGGTTTTAATTGTATTTGCAGTTTTGCACACAATTGGATAGATCAGTATCTGACATGACATTAAATTATTTTTAGTGAGAGTAACAGCTGAAGCAGATTGCTACCATGCTATGATTACTGAGAGGTTTTTAGTTTTTGTTTTATAATAGTCAATACTTAAGAGCATGCCTGGGTCTGTACCAGCTTCTTGTTCATAAAATAAGATAGAAATCATATAATACCTCTAAGGATTTTTTTTTTTTCCCAGGGTTTCATTAAATATTCTTGTCACCTTTATTCTGGGTGGGCGCATCTTGTAATGCGTTTACAGTGGTAATGGCACATGATATTTGTATTCCAGTCAGTACCTACAATACACTGAGTTGCTCTGGTGCAGCTGGGGATACTGCAGAGGAATTACCGGGGCAGTGGGCAGTCGGAAAGCCTGGCTGGGGATGTGGCAGGAGAGGAAGCTGCAGTCTACTAGGGATTTTTGGTTCTGAGGTATTGTTGGGGAGAGCAGTGAACAGGGTCTTAAGAGAGCTGGGCTTCTGATGTGCAAAATAAATAAGCAAAACAACTGGGAGAATAAAAGTGAGGATCTCAGCTGGGAGATATTTCTTCCTTCAGTTTACCCAGCTATCTCCCCCCACACCAGTGCTACTTAAAGGAAGTGGGATGTTGCTCCAAGGGTGGGAGAAGTGTGTAATGTGAAGACAGAGGCAGCTTACTAATGTGGAAGAAGCTGTCAAGCTTCATGGATTTAAATACCTGCTCCCAGTTCTGGTTAACCTTCTACACATACGCATTTATAATAGTCATGCAGCATATGCAAACAATGACTTTGTGAATCTCATGTTATATTCATACATGAGCATAATATCTTCTAGAAGAATTGTTTTCCTGTGGAAAACATCACTCATTGGATCTTTATGCTTGATGTTATTCAAATTGAATGTAATGCTACAGTTTCTTCACAGGGCATAAACCTCTAACCCTTAAAGAGTGAGACAAACATAACTGTCATTGATAGCAGTATGTCCACACATCAAGGATGCAGAAGAATAGATCCTAGAAATGCTGGATTACATTTATGTGACCCACAGAATGCCTGATTTGTTTTTCGAAATGGAATAAATTACAAGCTGTACTTTTTTGGAGGGGAAAACCCCCCACACCCAAATCCTCTCCTGAAAGCAATGCTATTAATTGAACAGGGGAAAAAGAATCAGGGTTCCAAAAGAAGTTTGTACAACAAAAATTAATTTACCAACTTTGCCTTCTATAGTTTGAAATCCCACTAGTGAAAGTCTTCAGTACTGTGTGTATAGTCCTTTGGTTTATTATTTTCCTGCTTTCTCTGAAAATATCGAAGAAAAAAATCTGTCATGTTTTGTTTATGCTTTTAAGACATTCACTGGGATGAAAGTTAGATTTTTAACTGGGCTTTATGGTGTGGGAAAAAAGTCACCAACTTTGGCATAGGGTCTTCTGCATTTCAGTGGGAAGAGCTGTGGTGTGATGATAGGTGTTAGTTCTCAATGTTTTCAAAAGGAAAGTGAGTTATTGTGAGAACTGTACTCCTTCCCATTCTTAAGCAGCTAAGGAAGAGCTTTTATTTTGCAATGCTGACAGCTTTATCAACTACTGTACTCTCAGGGAAAGGTGTTTTTTTGTGGTGTGGTGTTTTTTTTTTTTAACTGAGATTCCAGTTTTTAAAGGTATTTGGGTATTGAAGCTTCTATGGGACTGGTTTATTTCTTTCACTGGGGCTCGTGCACCCAAATACCTTTTACAAACTTGGATCCAGGCACCTTTTTGTTTCTTCAAGTGTCTGAATGCCTTTACAAATAGGGTTTAAAATGCTTAGTTAGCTCTGTTCTGTTCTCATCTTTAAGGGTGGAAGCACAGGAATCTACTGGAGTGCATGGTCAGGGAGACTGTAGTGGCTGTCTCATCACAGATGCCCTAGAGCCCAGCTGAAAGGTTACTGAAGTCGATGGAAAGAATCTCTTTAACCTTGTAAGCTTTTTATTTAGCCCATGAGCTCGTCAGGCCTGTAGCCATCACTTTATTTTATGTTTGTACAGTTCTGGGCACCACAAGGCTATTCTCCATTGATCTCTGGGCACTGTCACAGCAATACACAGTTAACTTAAAAATACATTTATTAACTTTTTAATTCATTATTTATCATCTGTCATTTCAGTTGTGTTGCTGTCACTTTGCTGTACTTGTAATGTGCTAACAATTTAGAGGGACAGGCAGCAGAGAGGTTCAGCTTTCTGTTTCCACTTTGGTGATTTTTAGGTTCTAGAAAACATTTTCGAAGTCACAAGGTCGCAGTTTTGGAAATCCACGAAACCATAGTATCTCCCTTTACTATATACTGGAATAAAAGCAGACTTTGTAATGTCCGCTGCCTTGCAGCGGAATGGCAGTTAGATCTAAGAAATAGATGTATGTTGTGGGAATCTCCTGGAAGCAGATATAGGTCAGCCTCCTGATCTGTGTAGCAACATCTAGAGCAATGGGTGTTTGGTCATGGCTCCTGGACACTGCTATAAGATGTGTATTATTCTAAAGAAGTATTATCTTTGTTGGAAACAGTTGCTGCGGTGGAAATGACTGGTATTTAGAAAGCTGTTGTCCTGCTGCTGCCCTGCTCTATAACAGGAACAAAATACTTCACCTCATGGTACCTCAGTTTCTCTGTTATAGTAAGGACAAATGCTGCTTTCGTCCTCGCAGCAGGAAAAGAGGACTAGAGCTATGTGCTATTGAATGATTAGTAGAAACTCCTGAACTCCCTCATGTTTCAATGAGCACTCTGCAATGGTGAGTGCTGGTCAGGGTATTTGAGGGAATGAAACAGCTATGGGAGAAAGCCAAGTTTTGTACACATGCTGCTATAGGCTTTGGCAGCTTCCAGAGAAGATAGGTGTCTCTTATACTGTGTGGTAAGATAGGGAGAGAAGAATGAAAAGCTAAGAAAGGGAAAAGTATAAAGCATGACCTCCAACAGTTTAATATGCATAAACTCACAGGCAGCTCTGGAAGCAAATGTTTTGGGTCCAGGCTCTAAATTCTTAGTGTATTCCTGGGCTACGTGCTAAAATAGCTGTATGTCAATCTGATTTGATATGCAAGACTGTGGCTGAGGTTTTGACATGCTGCCAGGCAATAAAGGCCCTTTCATTGGCTCAGCTGCATCCTGACAGTGTGGTAAGGCTGTAAAGTCAATAAGCATAGATACATGCACAATCCAAATCTCTTTGAAGTATTGAGGCCTAGGCCTTTCTCATAAGCTGGTAAGACTTTATGTCTGGATGAATTTTTGGCTGTCAGATCTTACCCATCTCATTCAGGCTATTGTGAGCATCCACAATGTGGAAAACATCCATGTGCTGAACCATACATGACTAAGCAGGTAACGCAAAAGGCTTGCACTTCACTGCTGCAGTAACTTTACAGTGCTAAGCATCTATTTGTAATTTGATTCTGAAACAATCCCTTATTATGCATAGTAAGAATGTTTTTATAATACCTTAAAAAAAAAAAAAGCTCAAATAACTGGAAAACGTTAAAACATACCTCCAAATAACACTCTGTTCAGCAAGGAAAAAGTCGGGGAAGCTGAAACAGTTCCTCCAATCTCCCAAGAAGGCTGTGACAGTTCTAAATAGTTGGAGTTTCATGACCCTTGGGGTCTGCTAGCAGTGTTTTTTGGATGCCAGAGTTGGCAAGAGGGTTAAACAGCCTAGACAGAATGCCACACTTGAGGTAGCTATACTGCTTTTAAGATGTGGACGGTCTTTTCCTGGTCTAATTTACTTTCCTACTTGTGGTAATATTTAGATTATACCAGGCAAGTAATGTCCTGTTTCATGTGTTGATCATTAAATCTCTAGGTATCTTTCTCTTCGCAGTTGCCGTGTTGATTAAACATTTGACTTCTGTAAATCAGTTTAAGCTCAGGAACTGAGCTTGTTACCTACTGCATTCTCTAAACTGGACTTAAACAGACACAATAATAAAAAGCAGCTTTCCTTAGATTCCCTAAATACACAGCTATATTAAAAGTAGAGTTAGATTTTGCTGCTTATCTCGGAAAATGGAACTTATTTTAAATTACCTTTTGTTATTTTTGCCTCTCCCTTTACATTTATGAACACCTGGTCACAACTAAAGTATGGTTAAAATTACGATGTTCTGCCTTCTATTACCTTCATCCAGCTTCTGCAGGTAATGATATTCTTGGGGCAAGAGAGGTCAAAGCTTTTACAGAGAAGTGAATGGTAAAACATGCCTAAAAATAGTTCTATTTTTGTAACAGTAACAAGACATAATGTTGGTGGATCTGGTAAATAAAAGCATGCACAAAACCCCACTGCAGTGCCCACTGTTGTTTCTTTTTTTTCTACTGTAAAATTCCCCAAACTCCAGCAGGTGGCAGTGAGCAACAGTCTGAAATTCGAATGCTGCAAAAGTGAAGAATAATTTCCATCGCTGAAACTGAGAGGGTACTGGATTCATTTAGGAACTAAATGACACAGGTGTGGCAGGTACATGAAGGCATCTAAACAAATGAAACACATTTTTCACAGACTGGTAGCTTCTAAGTCAGCCTTAGAAGGTGACATCTTCTTGATCCCTACTTTGCCTCTTTGTGGCTTTTCACTGGGCAGGTGTGCTATAGCTTTGTGCTGTGATGCAGCACTGTGCAGACAAGGATTGTTAGCTTTACAGTATAGAAAACAATTCACTTTGTTAGATTAATAGAAATGCAGAATGTGTTTTTGAATAGCTCATTTTACATCTAAGTTTTTTTTTTTTTTTTTTTCATGGAAGGCATAATGAATTAAAGGATAGGCAATTTAATTCATTACAGCTGTCAACCAGTGAGCACTGCTGCACTTGATTTGTTTTGGTGCCTCTTGCAGGTTGCTGCTGAGGTGCTAGTCATTACACTTCATTTTGTGAACTACTAGGTGGTGAAAAAGGAAGAGGTTACTGGGCAGAATGGGAGCAGAGCTTCCTTTTCCATAGATGTGAGGAAAGCGCTGGAAGAAAAAGCAAAGTTACATGCTAGTCAAGCCCTTGTGCACTGAGGAAACATTGAGCCTTTGTTTAATTATATGACATTGGTGTTAAATCAAGACCTAAATGCATCCTGTTGTCCCCTGGTATAGTTTACCTTGCTCTGAAGGGAGGGAGTAAATGCTTTCTGAAATAAGCAAAATAGAACCTGAAAACCCAGGTTTACTAGCTGAATTGGTTATTCATTTACCTACGAGCTCAAATACAAAAATCTAAGTCTTGGATGCTACTGACAAAAACTGACATCTGTTGAGTGTAGAGGATCATTTTCTGTTTCTGCCTTTCTCTACCTAGGACATCTGGTCTTCCATTGAAGAGAAGGGGACTTTTGTGTTTGAGGTGTCCTGCAATGTCACTAATTTTTAAGTATCCACACAAACTCCTTTTGTCTTAAATTGAAAGAGGCTGCAAGGTGAGACAAACTGCCTTGCAGATGCAGAGAGCTGAGAAGGTCCCTCTTGCCTAATTGCAGTTGGACTTCAGAAAAAGGAGGTGGGATTTCTGTCCCTTTTGTCTGGAGCTTTCCTAAAAGTCTCATCAGTGTGTCTGTCAGTGTGAATGTGCTATTTAGCTCATGCCATAAAATGAGCCTACACCTGTCCTTGGCTAGAGTTCAAGTGTGTTCGAACCACACTTGTCCTGGAAGAAGTATGGGTAGCTTCCAGAGTTAAAGGTGAGGTCTAAAAGATGAAGGAACATGCTTCCTTTTCTCCCATCAAGTTTAGGGGGAAATGGTGGATAAGATGTGGATAAGACACTTTTAGCATCTGCTATATGTCACATGGTGAAGGAAAGGCTGCTGCAGAGTGATGCTGTTGGGAGAAAAGTGATGACCAGAAAATCATATCAACAGAAGGTGGCAACCATGGCTGGAGTTCCTTTGAAGGCATTGTATGGTGTGACTGAACTACATAACCATAGTCTAAAACTTCCTGAAGTGAAGGGGGCAATAATATTTACTTTGCTTCTCAAAAAACCTTATTCCTCTGGGTTTTTGTTTTGGTTTGGTTTTTTGTTGGTTTTTTGTTTTTTTGGGGGGTGTTTTTTTTTTTGTGGTGGTGTTTCCCCCCCCCCCCCCCAAATAAATCACTTCAAGCGGTCTGAAATACGTATTCTTGAAGTGATTTGTTGTAGCTTCTGGTCTCCTGTGCTTAGTGGAAAAGTTCTGCATCCTGTGATGAAAAGAAGAACCAAACGTTATGTTAGAAGAGATTTTTATAGTTACAAGTGTAGACCTGCACCTAGAGAAAGAAAATTTGAGATGTGATTTGAGGTGACTTTTTGTGAATTAAATAGAAGTAAAAAAAAAAAATCTTTTGGCTGGAAAAAAAGAGGGGAATTAAAGTAAGCCCTTTCACTTTGGCATGCTTGAAGCATTTTCGATATTCAAGTTTTACTCATTTTTTTAATTTATGTATGCAAAAATGACAGAAGGTGCAAAGGGTAAATCACTCTTAAAATGAAACAAAAAAATTCTGGCTTTATTTGAACAAAACCTTTCAGATTGAACCAGTTCTATTTTTTTTTTAATAAACAAAAAGTAGTGTTGAGAAGTCTTACTTCAGTTCAATTCAAGATAGTGTGCTTTGGGTCTGTTACTTAGCTATTATCATGAAAAGGAATAAACATAAAATACAAGAAATACCTAACCAAAGAGCCTAACTTACTACTTAGCAGTGCATTTGTTTTAATCAGGTTAATTTATTTATTAATGAGAAAGATATCATTACTGTGCAGAATATTAAACAGTATAGATAGTGTATTTATTGGCATCATAAGGAGATGGTTATGAATGTTAGAAAGGGCAATCTTGCTGCTTCCAAATGTAAATCAAGCAGTTGGTCCTAAGCATGTAACCAGGGCTGGGCAGGTATCAGAGAATTTAATGTACTAGTAGTACAGGAAGTTCTTACAGTCTTTCTGTAGATATACACACCTTTCCTGCTATGATTGATTGCCAGTGCCTTGGAGGAAAATAAAATCCTCCCTTTTCAACTCTTCTTAAAAGTCTAATTATACACTGGGAGCAATGGGAACCCTTCCTTTCTCTGCAGCTAACCAGCAGAATCCCTGCATTTGAGGTGGGTTAAGTAGAAATAAAGCGCAAGGAAAGGGTCACTTAATTTCTGTACAGTCGTCCTTCCCTAGTCCCATGTGGATATCCTGACACTCTGGATAATATCCAAGGCATCATGTCACAAATAAATCCTCAGTTAGTGCTCAGGGAAGACTGTCTCTCTCGCAGTAGTTTTAAGTAGTCACTGAAATGGGAACTGAAATCCAGATCTCTTCCCTACTAGACTACTACCTTAACAGCTAGGTAATAAAATCCCCTATCTTACCTACCTTTCTCCCAATCTTCCCCCTGACCAAATAGTAAAACCTGTTAATACACGAAGTCGAAGACATTAAAGATGAGGGAGTACGGCTGCTCTCATTTGCTCAAACTGCTCTTGTGAGAGATAGGGGCATGAGTGTGGCAGTACTGGGTCAGACCAAGGTTTCCTCAAATCTGTTGTTGTGTCCCTGACAGTGGCCACGCCTGGTACTTAAGAAGAAGCATGAGAACAGGCATGTATGGTGCCTCACCAAGTGCTCTCCCAATTTTCAAGCATTTCCGTGATTCCCCTAAGAGGGAAAAGAAAGCTGAGTCTTCCTCAGTGTAAGACTCTCTTCTTCCAATTGTGCTTGGTATTTATATCTTGCTCGACCCAGCTGAGGATAATTCCCAGAGATGGCAAATGGAGGGCATCAGCTGGATGACACTCACATGTTATTTCTCTTCTTGAGGCTTACTGTGGTCTAGCCCTTGTTTAGCTAGCAGGCTTAAATTGTAAGTGCCCAAGCTCTCAGATGGACCTACTAAATTATCCAGTTTTGAGGAACATATCATTACTTTGCAGAGTATTCAAAAGGACACAAAATGAGTTTGTTGGCACTGTGAGCTGATACAATCTGGTTTTATATTATGGGATGAGAAAATAACAGTGCCTTAGCTCAGTTAACTCCAGATGCTGCTTTTTCTGTTACCAGAAAGGCGGCTGCCTCAGCGACCTCTCCTGCCATCAGTAATGCATCCTCCTGAGTGATGGATTGAAAGGTGCACTCTGCATCTTCATCTTCACATGTCAAAACAAATGAATCCATTTCAGTCTTTGAATACAGCAGCCAGTCTGAATGTAAAGAGAAAACTGAATTATAAGAGATGATTTATGCCATTAAGGTCATCATGGTGAAGCAGGACTGAATATTCTCTTCATAAACTTGAATACTGTAAAAAGGACAATAAAGAAACCTATTTAGATGGAGCCAAGCTCCTCTCTGTTACACCTGTGTGATTCTGGCAGGGCACTGGTGAAATGAATGCATCGTTGTGCGTGTGCTAATCCAACACGGAACAGAATTTGGACTGTATTACACAGAGAGGGACAGCGATTTACGTGAACTTCAAACACACCTAGGTAATCTGCGTTTGAAATTTTTTTAAGGGATTCAAATCTTTGGATGCTGTTGGGGAGACGGCAGGTTTTACCAAGTTGCTATGGATTTAAAAAAAACCAAAACACCCCCGCCACCCCCCCCCCCACCAAACCCCCCCCCCCCCCCCCCCCAAAACCAACAACAAACCAAAACACAAACCCCAACATTTTGTTGTTAGATAGCTGTCCTCTACAACAAATACCTGATTTCTTCAGTCGTATGCAAGAGTTGTTCCCACTGCAGTAAGCTGGAATTTTCCCCTAGAATTTACTGGCAGTCCCACACAACTCTCTTGCCTTTTGGGAGCTGGTGAGATTATACAGGTGGTATTTTGGGCTTTTGAGAATGTGGAAGAGTACATTTTCTTTAACCTAGCTTATCAGTGGGGTGGCATGTGAAGAGACTGCAACGTGATGAATGCTATGAGAAGGACTAAATGCAGGGAAAATTGTAGAGCTGGGTAGGAAGTAGATATTTTTTGACATGTTTTACATTCTAAAAGAAAACAGAATCAACACATATTAAAAATCTCTGATTAAAAGGTTTTAAAAATCTTTTAGAAGCATCCAAAGCTTGCATTTTCAGAAAATTTGAAAGCAATTATTTTCTTTGCAAGCTTAAGAAAATGTTTTTATATAGCAGCTATACAGGTAGTTTCTAAATGGGTGCCTACCACTATTGAAAAGGTCAATTTTAATTTTCTTCCAAAATGAAATTAATTTTTAAAATTGATTTTTTTTTTTTTTTTCCCAAAGATGCTTTGATATTTTGACTAAAATGTCCATCTTGCTTCCATCACTCTAATTTCAGCTAAATGTTTCTGATCCACAGTAGTCAGTAAATGGAACCTTGAACATTATCTTCAGTTCATAGAGTTCGGTCCGCTTTATTCAATATCTGACTTGATAGAAACTTACTGCAATGGACAGCCAAGTTACACTAAGTCACTTGTCTTTTGAGTCTTTGCAGCATATTAGTTTCGCATTGACAAACCCCAGAAACCTCTCAGCTTATCCAAACCTCCCATATTTTCCAAGGTTTTTCACTCTGATTGCAGGCTTGGTCTTAGGAAAAGTACTTCATTTTGGTCTGGATGGAGACAGTTACTGTTGCTTACCTGCTTTGAAGCTGTGTACGTGGGACATTTTTGTTTGTATCATTGCTTATTACTTCTATTGAGGTCTCTGGTAACCCCTGTTGTGTCTTCCACTTAACTCCATGCATCCATGTGCCAGCAATATAAAACTGAGCACGCAGAATCCTGCACAATATTTAAAAGTTCATCATAAAGGCATTTGAAAAGAAAAAGATGAAGAAAAATTAACACTGAATTCCAGCTGTATAGATCAATAAACTCCTAGTCATCAAAACCCTACATGTTACAGTGTATTTATGAGAACAAGAAATCTTATTTTAGCAGCTTCAGAATTAGTATTGGAAAGACATAGAAGATTCAAATAATATTGGACAAAATATGTTTTTGGCCATGGTAACAGAAACTACATGTTTTGGTGAATTTAATCTTGAAACTGTTTGCAAGTGGAGATAAATTACATGAGTAATTTTAGACACACTGCTCAAGGAGGAAGCTGAAGAGCTGCTGGAGGTGCTGCAGCCTGTCTTACTGTACTCCTGTGAGCAGCTACCATGTCCAGATGAGGGAGACACAGATGGTTTAATTTTTGAAGGGTTTTAGACTGTTTATCCTAATTATATAACAGTCCTAAGCACCAGAATGTTTTTGGAGATGCTTCCACTTTTTCTAGTATTTGAGAAATAGCACGAAAGGCCAGGAATGACCCTGGAGCCTTTAGCAGGGGTACTAATTTAAGAGATGCTTGGATTCCAGTCCAGTGACAAATTAGTTATGCATCAAGCAATGATGTCAAAATTTGAAGGTATGGGCTCCCAGCTCATACCACTGGATAGTTTGACCTGCTCCCTGAGCAGGTTCTGTACTTTAGATGCAAACTGACTTAGGTCTATGAAGGGAGAAGGCAGAGCTCTGATACCACCATGTATCCTCTCCTCATTTCTCTTCCTTTCCTTGGAAATGTCTGAAGCAAAGGTTCGTTCAGTAATGAATGATATGTGACCAAAATCAAAATTTATTATTTTCTGTTTAATTGAGAAAACAGGAAAGTAATAAATTTTATAAGACCCATACTATGTTTTTGCTGAGCTGGAACTTGGACCTTTCTTGTTTAATGTTATGCAAAGTAGGAATGTTTTTTTTAAAACTCGTAAGCAAAATCTCTGTACCAATCTATCTTTATTGCTGTTTCACAATTGTATATATTACCCTTTGAGTTGTTTGTTTATATATAGTCCTTGGTTTAAAAATTAAGAAGTGAAACACTTGAGGTCACAAATAACACAAACTGCTCTCTAGAGAAGGAGCTGTGTGGTTTACTTAATTTATCTTTTAAGATGACTGGAATTGGTATTTAAGTGTTGGTGTCTTTCTGGAGCTAGCTGCAGTAGCTGGAGCCTCTCTGAGGCACTGCTGAATTAGCTCTTCAGTGCGTACAATTACAAATATAGTAAAACAAACGCCTAAGAAAGAATTTCATTACTTAAGCAATCTCATGTTAAATGCTTTTTGAATGGCCTGATAAGAGGCTGATTGGGCTCAGTTATGTTGTGTGAGGAAATCTGTAGCACATGGCAAGATCCACTATGCTATCATCTAGCTAGAGAGGTAATTTAGTGGTGGGTTTAGAAGGTGAGGAGATAGCGTGAAGAAGTGTTGAATATCAGAAAAGGAAGACGAGGTGAATCTCATTAGATTTTATTTTCTGTCGCTCACTGTTTTGGCCCATCTGCTACTCTCTTAAAAAGAATAGGTTTGCAGATGCATGTTGTTCCTATAATTAACATTGCAGTGTGATGTGAAGGATTTAGTCAAGTGCAGCAGGATGGATGCCAGTCAGGCTTGGCTTTTTTGGCTTGCTGACATCTTATTGTAAGTGACACTTTCATGAGCTCATTTATTGCACCATTACTGCTATAAGTGATTGTCAGCTAGGAGATTATATCAGGGTGTTTACAGCAACAAGGTGAGTCAGGATTTGTCAGCCTTTTCCCTTTTTTTTGAGGAATGGCTGACAATCAGTCCTGTCCAGTATCAGATTGATGGCTGCTCTGCAACCACTTCCTGTCACTTTTGAACTGGTGTGGCCCCTTGATGGCTAGAGACTTGAGTGGGCACCCTCATTGACAGTACTAACTCTCTAGGTTTGTTTATGTATTTGCAGATAAGCTGTCTGTTGACTGGGTTTAGGAGTAATTTTATATCTCATATTTGAATTGCCCAGCTGCTTTTTGCCAGAGGCTTTTTTTCTGTAGTTAATTATAGAATTATAATTGCCAATTAAGTGATAAGCCACAAAAGGGCTTGTATTCCTGAACTACTGGTGCATGCATTCAGTGTATTGTGCAGCACAAGTAGCGTAGGAAGGATGACACAGGATGCTTATGGCTGTTTTTTATATGACCTAATTTTTTCCCATTATATATTGTGAATTAAAAAAAGACATAAGATGTGAAATGGAGGTGGGATTTCTTTGTGGACAGTGTAATTAAAAATGGTAACAGAAACAGGAGGAGGAAAAGAATGAATTTTTTCCCAAAATTCTCCTGCTCTCTGAGTCAGTCCTTCCTTATGGTTTAGTTTCAGTGTGGGTCAGCTTGGGCTCAATTCTGTTCAAAATACTCTTTTAAAGTGGAGGTGCTATATCATTCTTAGGTTAGCTTACAGTGGTGAGAGGTGAAAGTAGTAGAGGGATTGTCTTTAAATCATTCTTTGTATTCTTTGAAGCTCTGTTGCAACAGCTCAGCTGAGGTGCTCCAGAACAAATCAAAAGTGACAAAGTGGTGTCTACCATCAAAAATAAAGTGTAACTTAGTTGAAATGTTAATTCTGTAGTTGTTTCTTCTCAGAGGCAGCAGAGCAATTTAATTGGAGTACTGCATTGGAGGAACATGGCATTTCTTGATTATGTTTGTAGCATGAGGTGCAAAAATAGCTTTCCTGTCCTTTAAACCTTTTAGACTTGAAAATGTATGTTAATCTGCGTGTTGATGATAAAGAGATATTTTAGCTTGACAGAAAATGATCAAGGAAAATGTAGTTGTGAGAAGTTTGATATAAATGAGTTGCATTTTGTGTGTGTATATAATAACGAGGGGTGGGGTGAGGAGAAGCTACTTTGTCATCCAGAAAAGTAGAAATGTTCTTGTCTGCAGGAAAGAAAAATAGGCATGCAACTTTTGCCGAGGTGGAATACTTCAGTTGTTTGCACTTCATTACTGAGCAAAATCAATCCTAACAAAGTTAAGTTCTAGTAAGAATATAACCATGGTAATGTGATAATAAAGTCACATCCTGATTTAACAGCCAGCCTTCAAAGGCAGGATACCAGACTAAATATCATCTCCATTTTGTGCAGACTGAAGAAATGTCCTTGAAGCCAAGAATTTATTGTTAACCTAAGTACAATGTTAACCATCTAATCGAAGAATTATTATTAGTCCAGTCACAATACTAACACTTAATATCCAAATTATCTAGTTATTACAGCTCATTTGCAATGATAATATAAATAGATATGCTCAAACTTTCTGTCATCTCTCCTCATTTTTGGCATTACCCTTTATTCCTATGCTGCTTTGGCTCCTAAGTTTCATGAGCTAATTTTACTTGAAAGGAAAAGGAGGTGGTTTTGCAATGAGTTGTCAGCACCCTGAGCCCGTCGCTGAGGGTAGTGGGATGATGGTTTATTCCTCCACCATTTTGCATCTTCTTCAGGTCATTTTTGTATAACTTGTAACACAGGCTGCTCTCTTGCTTTTTCTCCATCGATTCATAATGTGACATTATACCCAAGATCTGTTATTTATGTTATGTTTTATATATGCTGGATATTTGTTCTTTGTTACTCCTAAAACACGTTTTACCCAGCTCCCAAACTTGCATATAGTGACTGTAAATCAATCTTTTGTGATTTGTTTTGGTAGTTCTGTGGTCTGTTATCATCCTGTGCTTGCTATTTCAAGGTCCCTGTTGTAATTTTCTGTCCGTATTTCTTGGGGCCGCTGTTACAACATCTGTTTTTCTTAGGTGTCACTTAGGCTGTGGTTAACTGATGTTTTGTGAGCACAAGCTAGTCCTGTGTTTCAGTTCCCCGGTCACTAAGAGTTCACTCTAAAAATAAGTGATCCACTAGAAGACACGCGTGCATACACACACATAGAGAGTCACAAAGGTGTGCTAACTCCTTGCTACCAATATCTTCCAGTTATGGCAATATCATTGGTATGTTATAGAAACGGCAACAATAAGTAATTATATAAATTTAATGGTAGTGGCTAGGCAAGAATTATTATTTTAATATATTAGTATGATTGTATGCTTAGAAAGTAAGATATAAAAGAAGTAAATTCATATCTGAGAGTGTGGATTTGTGGAGTATTATTGAAGGTGATGTGGATGATTTTGCCATGTCAACCTTCTTTATGCCACCTTAAGAAAAGTAATATAAAACAACCCATTTGATTTTAGCAATAAATTTTAACTCTGCTTCTTGACTTCTTTTCCAATAAGTCTGTGATTTTGTAATATTTTTATTGTGACTGGTCAGAAACAAGCCTTGTAGAAGTAACTCTAATATCAACATGATACCACAGTACTGCTGCATGAACCAAGAATTTAAAACTTTCACAGGACAAAAGTGTCCTGCAATAATGACAGTCTATTGAAAAAGAACATTCACCTGGGGAATGCAGGGTAAAACCTACAGTTTTACTCAGGCTGATCAGGGACTTTATCTCCTGCAGCTCTTTGCAATGACAGAATGCATCTCTCTCATCAGAGAGAATAATTTTCCTTGGAATTTTCACCAACATCAATATGTTATTACAAAAAAAATTCCTTCACTTTCCATTAAACAACATTTGCTAGACCAATGTTTTACTGTGAAATTCTTAGTTTTGTCTAGCTTTTTTGCATTTGGACTTAGTTGAATTCCTGTTAAAGCTGATGCAAAGACATCCACAAGCTTCAGGGAACGATTGAGTGAGCATTTGAATAAATCGGGAAGATGGATTTCAAAGGTCATAAACATGTACTTTGTTAACTGGCCCACAAAGCTTTATAGACTCCTGGGTTTCCACTAAACAATACTGTTTCACAGACAGGCAGATAAATGCTTTCTGCATTAGAATAGTTAAATCTGACTGTGGAAAGCTCAGCACAATTTCTGTACTGTGGAACAATGAAGTGGTGTAATTCCTATTAGAATAAGAATTCCTTATCACCAGGTTCTGAGACGTGGATTTTAAATCAATATACTACTAGAACTGAGAGAGAAAGGCAGGCTTGTGCATTTTAAATGTCTGGAGGAACCGGTTTTGGAAGACAATATTGATGCAATTTACCAAAAAAGATTAGCATAAACACAATTCTACAATGAGAATGAAAGAGAAATCACAAGTTCTATGACATCTTAAAAACAAAAAACAACAAAAAAACCCCCAAACAAGCAAAAAACCCCAAACCCACAAACGGTAGTTTTTTGTTGTTGTTGGGTTTTTTTTTTTTAATCTGATCAATCATGTATTCACTATTCATATAAACCACATGCTTCCTGAGCAGGTGTTGTGCAGTTTGGCCCTTAGATTGTAAAGACTTGTCTTCAGGACAAGAAATTTAGGACTGGGATCTTATGCCATGTCTTCGTATATTTACATGAATCCCAAGTGAATTGGAAAGAACTAAGAAATGTTATCCATCAGGTCGGGAAGTATTGTTCATCTGCTTGCACAGCTGGACATTACTACAAAAAGGGCCAGTTACTGGAGAACCAGATCCCTTTCTGTAAGGTTGAAGCTTTAGCTCTGTCTAATAAATGGAAGGCTATAGCCACAGTCTCCATCATGAGATAATGTGAAAATTACTTGAATTTCATTTAGAGCATGCCAATCAGGAAAAAAAAAATGTAAAGGTTACAGGTAACTGCAAGTTCATATACTCTCTATTCTAATGATCCCATCTTACTTCAGTCACTTTGCATAGGAAAAGCCTATATGCCCGAAGATGTATATGGTATTGCAGTCAATGTGAACTTCAGGTCCTTTTATTTGTGTTTTTGTCAGAAGAGAACTTTAATTTTTCTATTGACTTTGGTTTACATGTACATGCTCTACTTATGGGTATTCCTTTTAATGTCTAAGATGATCTGAGCAAGAGCACTTGTAGTAACATCAGCTTAACTGTTGCATACTCACGTGTTTCAGTTCTGCAAAGCAATGATTCCCATTGCAGTTTTGACACACACCATTAGTATTATGAGCAATAAGCAGTAAGAGCGTGTTGCATTTTATGACTGCTGTAGGATGCCACACCCCTGTGGGAGTAATAGATTTCGAAGCCAACAGGAAACACTGATTATCTACTCCATCTTACATGACACAGGCCACAGTGTTTAAAATACTGATAAATCATGTAGGGAGAAAAAAACCCAAGGGCTGCCAGTCCTGGTGCTGGTCTTGCTCAGTTGATGCACTAGGTCACTTACGGTGAGTTCATGTCCCTTACTAAATTCTTTATGCTTTGTTCCTGATACTGTATTGCTGCTTTCTTGAGCCAATGGCTCTCATCCCTTCAGATACTAAGAATATGGAATAATATTACCCTTCACATGCCATGTGATGGGTAATATTATTCCATATTCTTAGTATCTGAAGGGATGAAATAAATAGATGCTTGGTTTGTTTGTCATTTTTAGCTTTCCTGTTTCAAGTCTCAGTTTGCTTCTAATTTTATTCTGGACTTCTTTATTCTAGCAACAAACTAATGACATAAAAGCATAGTGAGTTGACCTCTGCTGTTGGATGTCACACAAGTTGCCTTGGGAAGGGAAAAGGTTAGTGGCAAACTTCTTACAATGATTTGTTAAAATACAAAAATCTTTGGTGACTAGTACTAGTAAGAAATACTTCCTTAAGGATGTTATGGAAAAAATAGTTTTTTAAAGCTGTACCTCACTCCAAAGAAAAAAACCAACAACAAACCCCTCCAAAACAGAAAACAAAATCTCTCAGATAGTCCATGTTTGATTTTTTTTTTTCCCCCCCTAATATTTTCTATCATCAGATAAAAAAGAGTGTCTTATCAGATTTAATAGAGGACCTACACAGGTAAGAAGTCGGATGCTTAATGCAAATCAGCATAGCATCACTGACATTAAAAGAGAGTGTTTGCTTTACTCCCTCTTCATATGATATGTTACGTATGTGCCTTGGAATAAGCTGCAGAGAGCAAGATGCATATGTATGGGATTCAGCTTACGTATCAATACCGAGAAATTATTCACTGATGTTCTTTTTTGGTGTGAGCATCGTACCTGTTACTCCAAAAACTTGCATAGAGCTATGTTGACTGTGGTGGGGATCTGGCATGAGCAGAGGACCCCACTTGAGTGGAGTTTGCTGTAGGAGTGGGGCCTACACTTACACTTAGTGCAATCTATCTCAACAAGCATTTTGTTGCAGACTTGGATCACAATCATGTCTTGTAATCGGGGACAAGTGTGTTGGTTAAGGTAGCTACAGTTTGTAAACAGTGTTCAGTATTGTCAAGCAGGCAGCATTTATCAGCCAGACGTTTTCTTTTCTGAGCAAGCTGGAAAAGAAGTTTCATGTGCTGTATCATATGTCTAAAAGGGATTCACTGCAGCAGGGAAACAGAGGCCCAAACCTAGTAGGCTTGTAATGTTGTGAAATGAGCGGTGTGTGCTGGTAAAACAGACAATGGAAGAGAGAAACAGTAAGAGAAATGGTAAGTGTTGGCTGTAGTTGAATGATAAGCAATTGGTTCTGGATCATGTTTATCTCCTGAATAATATTGTTCGTATTTCATGAACAAGAATGACTTTGGTAGGAAGTTTTTGTTCTAAAGCATAGGAATGTAAAGAGTGCCACAAAAGAGTAAAAAGGCATTATATCATTGGCATGAATTATGAGTAAATTTATTGTACATTTGTAGAATAGTGAGAATTTTTTGGCTGAAAATATCTCATTACCCAAAAAGAAAACTGCACAAAAAGGTGCTATTTTGGTGAGAATTATTTTTTGTCAGTAACTTAATTTTTTATTTCTTAGTTCAGTTTTCAAATAAACCATTATTCTTTAACATAATTTAATTTGATTTTTCCCCCCTTCATTAACAAGATTTCCAAGTTTTTGAAATGACCAAATTAAATATTTCTGTTGATCCTTAAAACATGTGCTTTGCTTTGTTAGTAACATACAAAACCCCCCATTTTATTTCATCTTTGAATGAGAAGTATTTTACATGTCAAATTCTTAGAAGATGGGGAAGAAATTTCCTGCCCATTCCTGTTGATTGAGTAAAGTCTGAAAACCAGAATAATGCAATTATTTGATAAATAATTGATTTGTTAATTTAGCAATAAATATATGAACAATCATGACCTATCCTGCTTAAAAAAAAATTAACCTTGTGGCTGAATTACTCTCAAAGTATTTAAAATCTAATTTGGAGATCAGTAACAATCTGAATGCTAAGTAGAGTGGCTTCGACACAGCAGTTGCTGTAGTTAAAGATTGCAGATGCCTGAAAAAATCCTATACAGAGTCTGGGAACAAATTTTTTTTTTGTCTGTTTGAAAATGAAAAAGTGCTGTATTGTAGATCAGAGTTAAATTGACAGCTAAATTGGTGAACTGCAAACCTGGCGTCTTACGTTCAGTGATAACAGCAAATAGTATCTCATCAGTCTGACCAGAGTTAAACATCTTCTCATGGCTATTGCCATCAATTGCAATGCTAAGAATGGCAGTATTTTATTTTTATGGCTTTGGGGCTCTAGATAAACAGAAAAATGAGATGCTAGATATTATAGATGAGGTTTGGATTAGCTTCCTGTTAAATTTGTTTCATTAAATTTTTTTTTGTTGTTGTTATTAGTCCTGCTAAGCTTTTGGAGTCACTTAGATTCTGAGTCACAGAATGTTGTAATTTATTTCCATTAATCAATGTTACACCTAAATACGTGGGGTCTGAACAATATAAAGAGGTAATGAGGCATGATGTTTACTTTGATGCATTTTGTAGGAATACTCATCTCTGGAAGAAATGAACTGAAACTTCTCTCGGGGAGTACTTATTAATGCATTTCACTGAATATGCTTTTTTGTTTTTATCTCCCTTAGGAGAAAGCTTTTTTACTTTGGTCAATTGAGTATGGCACAAGGGTAATAACAAGTCTAATGGATGCTGTAAACCACCACTTTTTAATGCATAATGTAATTGAATCAGAATATAGTGTCTATACTGATGGAGTCCCTGGTGCTTTAACAACTGAAATTATGATTAGAAAGATCCAGATAATGCTAACTTCTCGTACATTAAGCCCCTATTATACAATTTCCTTTCTACAGCACATTCACTTTTACTTTTGAATTATGCAGTGCCATCTTAAACAGTTCAATATTAGAATCTGAAATCAAATTCAAAGCTTCAAGAGGGCTTTATCATTTTTGTGGAAATACATACTGAATAAATTTGTAGTGGTGCTGTATGACTAATATTTCCTCCAAACAGCTCTCATATCAAATTCCCCATTTAAAATTGCGTTCTTTGGCAGAAAGTTTATTGGAAAGGCAATGGTCCTCTGTTAGCCAGCTGTTACTGAAAAGAATGTAGAACAGAAACTGGCTTGGTGTTGTGTGCTGAGTGAGAGCGAGAGGGCTTCTGCAGACTTGGAGATAGCTGGGCTCTTTTCCTTTTATCTAAAATACAAAATCTGAAGACTCTTTCTAAACAGAAGTGGATTGGAGAAGGTGCTCTTAAGGCTCCATAGCTCATCTAACCAGTGAGCTGCACATGGAATATGCTGTGCTTTCACACTTAGAGAAAATTCCTATATTACTATTAGCTGACAAGATACTTCTATAGATGCCAAAAATAGAAATTTCTAAGTTATGTTAGTTTTGCCCGAGTTGGTTGAAATACTAATTTTCAAAATGGCTGAAAAGAAAACAATTCTATTCATTATTTCTACTGTCAAACAAAAACGATGTTCAGATGAACTTGTTACTGCAGCTTTGGATAAATTCAAGGCTGTCCAGGTGATGTAGTCACTAGTAGTGAGTGGGAGCTGCCTACACACTCCTCTGCTACAATTAGCTGGCTAAGCTTATACTGCAGGCAAGGGATATGCGCAGCACAGGCCTGGTGGCCAAGCCGTACATGCAGCATAGCACAGCACAAGCTTGTGCCCACCCAGGTTAACTGTGAGGTGAACATCTAAGTCCTTGATGTACCAACGGGTTTCTGGTTAGGGTCACACCTTAAAACACAGTAGCTGCAATAGCACAAACTGTGTGGATAAACTTATCTCTGATGTGCTTATAGTTGAGACAACTGCATGCCAAAGGACAGAATATAATATCCGGGAAGAGCCTAGTGAAAACAGGCTAATCATCATCTCTCTCAGTTCAAAGCCTTCAAATAGCAATTACGTAATTAAAATTCTTTCTGTTCTCTTAGAATAGAAGATATGCCTCTTCGCTCTTAATGTAGTCAGTGAAACTGTAGCGTGATGAAAACGAAGTATGGGCCCACACTGACTGCTTTTCAGATCGGCAAACTGGCTTTTTGCTGGCGCTGTAGCTTGAGAGAGGTTGAAGAGTTTGGATTTACATGGTAAGAAGTGCTGTACATTGAAGGGCATCACACTACAGAGGCAGTGTACAGTGTTTAGCCTTCGAGAGACAGAGCAAAACTATGGGAGTCTTCATGTGCCAGAGCACATAAATTTACAATGAATTTCAATATGAAAAATCTATTGCCCCTGAGAAGGTGGACTTAAACTAGTACCACTTGGTGTTACATATTCTTTGAAAATTGGGCATAATGGGGAGAGACTGAAACACTGCTTTTTTTGGTCTTAAACCTTTGGGTTTTTGATCTAGCATTTATTCAAGAAATTACTTTCAACATCTCAGTGGATAGAACCAAGCTTCAATGAACCAAGCATCTATGTTCAAGTGAAAGCCACCAAAAATTGCATGAACATTTGAGATGGCTGAGAATATAAAAAAAAGTGGTAATGGAAAATGCTATGAAGTATAGCTGATGTCCTAACAGTTCTTCATGTCCTAACACACAGTTCTTCATGTCCTAGCGCACAGTTCTTCATGTCCTAACATTATCACTTTCCTTCATATCTGATAGGCATGTCCCATTAATGAAATCTTCCTGTTTGTACACTAAGAACGCTTTAATCAAAACTGTGGACCAAGTAAGATTTTTCTGAAGATCTTAAGAAGTCCTAAGGATCTCTGTATTGGTAACAAAAGCAGAAAGTTTTGCTGAGCCCAGGATTTGACACAAATTAAGGTTGACAGAAACTGTCCTTTATCTGACTAAACTGTCTTGAGAACGTGGAGGTCATACTTAATTTTCAGCGGCTTGAATGCAGAGTTTCTTCTTTTCTGAAAGAATGATGCATTATGAATCTGGGTAGATGCATGCTCTGTTTATATTAGTTTAGTTGAGATTAGCAGGCAGCCCACAATTTTCAGAGTTAAGTGAAAAGGGTAAGTATTAGGTATGCTCTGGAAATCTTTGTGCTGCTCCACTACATTCATAGAGATCCAAAAGTTTGTAAGCTAACCCTATAATTCTAACTGTGCTAGATGTCACAGAAATAACCCAGAAATACAGTATAAAAAATAAAACAGAATACTCCTTTGCTTCAATAGAGCAATGTTTTGTGAATGAGAGTCTTTCCATTTTAACTGATCTGAATGATGCAGGTTGTAGGAGACCCATGCCAAAAACAATCAGCCGAATAGCTTGGCAAATATTCTGATAAATTGCTCTTGCCAGCAATAGTTTTGTAACTTTAAATGAGTATTAACTGAATGACAGTCTTAATTCTTCAAGTACTAGCTGGAAATAAAGGTTTTTAACAACATTGCACGTTCAGTACACAAAAACCTAGGGCTTCAGTAATGATGTGTGTGTGTACAAATAGATTGAAATCACTGCTTAGTCCATTTGGGACTGTAAATCCCTCTCCACAGACTCCAACACCAGCATCACATAGCACAGATGTTGTTGTCTCTGTTTTGATTTCTACAGGATTGTTATACATTATCGTGGGAGTTTTTTTACTATTGACAGTGATTATCCCAAATGATTCCCATTGTAAAATCTTGTTCGTTCTTGTTTCTCAGCAGCTTTTCTTCCCTTGTAGTAATGAATTTCCCTGAAGTCAGTGGTCACGAGTGTAAGTTTTATCTACAAGGAAACGCATATATCCTTGGTGAGATTGCTTGTGGCTTTTCAGGCCTCTCACAAGTCTTAAATTGTTAATTAAACATAAGTTGAAAAAAATGAGACAAATATTACTTCACATTCATGAAAGACAAGCAACCTCATGCTTGTCTTGCAATTCATGTGCAATCCTTATGAACCCAATTAGCACCTTACAGTCCAGCATGCTCTTTACGTGATCTATTGGAAGCTGCTTTGTTTTTTCCTAATGGCTCTTACCTGAGATGTGGTGATTGGCCTGTCGTATCTTGTGCTTTCAGTCATTTTTATTGATGCTAGACTTCTCCTAACAACCAAGTACATAAACCATGTCACAGGATATTTGTAGAGATGGTAAAAGTGACTTGCGTTGTTATCAGTGTTAACCTGAGAATCAAATTCTACTAACACGTTATGCATAAAAATAATAATAAGTAGCAAAATCTATGTATTTTGCTTTTACTCAAAGAAATTGGGGAAAAGCCTTATATAATAGACTTTTCAAGTATAGAAATAGAAAGCTATTCAGTTCAGAAGACGACCAGTAATAGGTACTGTTTGTTTCCATGTTTCATGCTGTTCTTACTTGGTGGGCCTTTATTCAGCAGTGACATCTCTAAGCCTAATCCAAAGCCTGTGATAGTTAATGAGAATGACCTATGTCAACTCTAGCTCCATTTGATGAGGGCCTTTCAATGTGTTAGGAACCAATGTACTTACATGCCAAATCTTGAATGAACATCACAAAACAGGCATACTTAAATTTATTTGGGAAAGTTCAAACCCTGTAAGCATACTGATGAAGAAGGTAAAGGTCGTTTAAATTAGCTTTTGTTTTCCTTTGTGATTAATTTCTCTCTTGAGAGTAAAGTTAAATCACAGGCCTAATCCAGTTTCTACTAAAGCCAACAAAAAGCTTCTGGCTGACATCAGGATAAGGCTACTGGTAAGGGCTTTAAACAAACAATAGCCATACATGCAAAATCAAGGTGGTGGAGACAGAAGTGAGGAGTGTGCAAAGAACGGAGAAAACTGCACTGAAGAGAGGTCTCTGAGGGCTGTGGGGTAGATCCTACCCCAGCCTGCAATGCTGTGAAGATTTGCTTTGGCAGTGGACTGTGTTAGGCTTTGCTACATGGGAGTTTGAATATCAAACCTGATAGTTTGGCAAGTTCCCATCTTGGGTGCTGGGTGGGAGAAGATAGGAAGCATCTGTAAAGCTCTACTGGTTTCCCTCTTCTTTTCCTGAAAGAAAGAAGAGGAGACTAGTTTGTAGAGAACTAATCCGTAACCTCTTTGCTGGTTTGATGGGACCATTTTTTGCCCCAGCTTCTAGTAGAGATCCCTGAGTGTACCTGTCTTTTCAGATGCTACCCTATAGAATGGGTTATCTGTATCTCTTCCTGTAGTCTGAGTTGTATGAGTTACAATAGTGGAAGGAACAAAAATTGTAGTTAAAAATGCATACGCTAAATTGTATGGCATCATAATTGCTTGGAATTGTGCCTGTGCACATGGATATGCACATTGCCTGCATTGCTTGTTGCTTTTAAATATTTTCAGTAACATTTAACTAACAGGAAATGGCTGAGGGAAGCACAGCCGGTGTATTTTATTAGATTCTGCAGTTTTCCCTGCTGTGTTTATTTTCTGGTCCCCAGAGACTGCAGAGCCGTCTCTGACTTCGTTCTCACCAGAGAGGGATGCATTTTTATACATTCTTCCCTGACTGCAGTAATCCTGTGAAGTAAGTATATAGTCTCAATCATGAGGAGAAAAATGGGAAGAAAAGTGTGAGGAAAAAACAGGATGCCAGTATGTATGATGCACACTTTCTGTTTGGCTCTGAAGTTCCCTTGGGCACTTGTATGAACACTGAGTTTATTTTGCTGTAAGACTCAGTGAACACAAAGTTATACTCTGCAGCAAGCTGAGAAGCAAAGTTTCCTTAAAAGTTCTGTTCAGCAACACTGGGGTTTCTTAACATCCACAGCACTGCTCAGGCAGCAAACTGACATTGTAAGTTAACAAAAAATACAGAAAATGTTTGTCTTTTTTGATGCTAGTCTTTAGAAGCTTAATATTCAGTTTTTTAGCGTATTGATTTTGAATAGTAATGTAAGTCTGTAATATTCCTGTTAACAGTGCTGAGATTGTGACTCATTAGTGGTGAGGTGTCCGATGATAGCATTGCTTAGATGATATAGTAAAAATAATAAAGGAGAAAATCTGCACAGAGAAATGGAAAAAAAAAAATAAACTGTCCGTCATTTCAAATCATAAGCCATCTCAGGAGATGGTAAGTAAGTAGGGTGGGTTATAAATGCTATGTATGATTAAATTCATTAGGTGATCTTAAACAGTTGGCCTATATTCTTCTCATTATCTCTTAATTACAATAATAGAGACATATCTAAAATGGTGTTAGCCTATACTATATCCTTCAAGACTTCCTTTGTATTAAGCCTATGAATAGTACCTTTGAAGTTAACAGGGTTACTCACATACATAGTGTTAAGCAACTGTTTAATTATTTTGGTGGATTGTAGCTACAGATTTTTTAAACTTAAGCTCTAGAGGGGATTATTCTGCATGCGGAAATACCAAATCGCAGATATGGTTGGTTACATGTGTGTCTACTCTCTTTTATTTGAATAATGAAGTTTCTCATTCATGACTCATCCAGTAAACTTTGTAACAGCTGATATTCCTAGGGAATGACTAATGATAGAAATTCTTAGTATTTCAGAGTCTTTCCAAATACAAAACTTTTTGTCTGTGTATGTATGCATGTATATGTACACATAACTGTGTGTGTATTTTTCAGCTGTGAAGAGAGTTAAGATCTATATGGATATGCATTAGTTGAGGTCATAGAAGTGAGCAGATATTTGCATTTGTGCAGAGCAGATGTAAATCCTTGCACCTACAGTTACAGATCCAGACTAACAGCCCTGAGATCAATAAATCTATTTTTTCCATCTTGGGTTTCTCTTGAATTATGTTAATTACATGATAGCGTGGTGTGTAGTGATAACTCAAACATTCTAAGTGTCAATATGAGCCTGTAGCCCAGATTAATAAATTTAGCTTCTAAATTAGGCACCTGTCTTTGAATATCTTGGATTAAGGTTTTCAACTGTACTGGCCAACAGCCAGATAGACACTGATTCATTGTGTGCTCAGAGCTTGTCTCCATTCTACCTAAGCTGCAGACAAATTAATTTTTCACCGGAATACCTCTTTTGCTTTGCCATTTATTTCGTCTGTGTCTGGGGCCTGCATACTTTTGTTTAGTGTGATCTTTGGTTGTGAAATTCAATCCCTATTTGTATGAGAACTGTAGAAGAACTGCGCATTTCTAACGATAAAACAAAATTATTTGTTTGGCTTGACTTATTAATATTCAATTGCATTTATTTTTAAAGTGAATTTGTTCAGTGCCCTCGAATGTTGCACAAAGGCTGCTTTATAATGTAAATTTGATTTGATTGAAAGTTCTGTAGAAGCCAGATGTATTTGGCAGTGATCTCGAAGTCACGCATCCTGAAGTTAAACCATAGATGACATAAAAGGAAAACTGCTACAGTTGTCTGTGTAGATTGTTTGGAAAAATCTTCCCTGGGTATGAAAACTAGATATATTCTAATTCTCTACTGTATTTATTTGCAGAGTATTAAAAAGGACATCACATCCTCTCTTCAACATTTTAATTAAGAAAGACTATGATGTTCTTTACAAGTTCTATATTGTCTGACTTTAGCAACCAGTTTTGTTTCACATAAAGCTGTGCCAATATCAAGCAGAAGTGACTGCAGATGGAAGAGAATTTAATATGACACTTTTCCCCTTTTCTCTTCCGTATTTACTTTTTTTGAGTAATCTACATCTCTGAAAGTGTACTCTCTACCACACAAGCTGATGAAAGAGAGTTAAAAAATTAGAAGTAATCGAATAATAAATTGTAAAGGAAACAAAATAGCTGATTTCATTCGTGGGCTCTGCAGTGTCATCAGCCTGAGCTAGAGCAGTCCTAGTGATGCTTATGCTAAGTGTGTGTGATCGGCACATAACGTATCAGCAAGTAACTTCATGAGGAGGAGAATGGTGTACCAGTAAGAAATTACTATCCTGCCTGAAAAATAGTGTTTGCAGTAGTAGTGGTGCTATTGGAAAACTGTTAGGTATACAAATGTAATGTATACCCATATTCAAACACTCATGGTATGGGAACCATAAAAGAATAAGGTATTTTACTATATGATGCAGGCCATCGTAATGTTTGTTTTTAGGAATAGTGATTTGTGTGTGGGGTTTTTGTGCTTTTACTGCAGTAGCTACCTGCAAATACAGTGGAAGAAAATGAGATGTCAGGGTTTTTGTAAGACTATTTATCAGATGGAAGAGTTCCCTTCTCAGAAAGATGGATAGCTGAATACACTTTTAAAAATAAAACAGAATTCTTTGGGAAACATAAAAGAATAAGGTATTTTACTATATGATGCAGGCCATGATCTACTGGGGAAAATGAAATCTTCTTTGGATGATTCTGCTACAGTTCTGTATACTATTAGGGCAGGCAAATGCTGAGAAGGAGCAGTATCACTGTATGTGGCAAGTTGCTTTAACACTACCAGGCTATAAACTTCCTTTTAGGGAATGATTAGTTAGTTATTCCTTCTCTCACCAATAACAAGTTTAAGGGTGTGAAGGAAAATGTTATCATCATGTTCTACAGATAACTGAGACTAAGGCATAGAAATGAGAAACTTTAGTCTAACACTTATTTACTCAGAGATTCAGGGTACTGGAGTCCCAGGAGAGTTTTTATGAACAGTTATCTATCGGACAGCATAGCAGCAGCACACAACATCAGTCTCCATTTCTTTTTACTTTTAATATGTCATCCAATTCATTTACTAACTAAGAAAGCAGATTTTTTTATTCTTTCTCTCAAGAGTAATAAGGCCTAAAGCAGGGAATTAATAAGTTATAACACATGGACTGCATTATTTGGTCCCTAGAGGATAAATTGTCAAAAACCAATTAAGTTGAAAAATGCTTGAGAATCTGAAAAGAAACCATAATTAAAATGTAGGAAACATTTTCTTTGGAAAAGAGAAAGGCAGAAGACACGAGCATTGAGAGAGGCTCTGAGGTGAAAAGTGAAATACTAGAAATAGAAAAAAGGGAGGTCACCAGGTGTCAATGTTTATCCTCAAGAAAAAGCAAGATAATAGATTTTTAGAGTCAAAGCATGATGAGTAATTTGTAGATCAGCTGATCAGTTCCTGCAGAGTGTCTTTTCTCAGCTTTTCTCTTGCAATTTAATGTGAGTCCTGGTTGTTTCTCACTCCCTCCCCCCATCCTTTGGCTTTCCCTTCTCAGCAAGGAAAAGGTTTTTAATTTTTTCTTTTTTTCCTAGAGCCTAATTTTTTCCCCATCATAACTCTTTTGATTACTTCTGCTTTGTAACAATGTCCTGATAAAGTTCCTGAGCATCGTAATGTTTGTTTTTAGGAAGTGATTTGTGTGTGGTTTTTTGTGCTTTTACTGCAGCAGCTACCTGCAAATACAGTGGAAGAAAATGAGATGTCAGTTTTTTTGTAAGACTATTTATCAGATGGAAGATTCCCTTCTCAGAAAGATGGATAGCCGAATAAATTTTTTAAAATAAAACTGAATTCTTTGGGGACAGTAAATGCTTTCTGTTGCACTCAGAAAATGGAATTTGGGAATAAAGTTTCTTGAAGGCTTGTGCTCATATTTTAGCTTCTAGTGAAAACTATGTGTGCTTGTGACATCTGTAAAAATACATTTTTATGGAACTGCTCAAGTGTGAGCAGTTTTAAAAAAGAAAGTTGGGAAGCAAAGAACATCTAGCTTTGAGTTGTGTAGTATGAACACATTGTGGTGTTGGATCATGTGATGGGCATGCTCCCTCTGCATGGGTTATCTCCCTTGCATGGGGCAGAGTCGAATTGAGGTCCTCTTCCCTTATATGTGGGAATGCATAAACTACTAAAGATAATGGCTTGAAAGAGATCAGGAAAAAAAATCCCATGTTCAAGAAGAAAAGCAAGTGGAAATAACTTCTTAAATGTCTCAAAACAAACAAACAAACAAAAAACCCAGAGCAAAATAACCTTCCCAACTACTTTCTTTAACATCTTTAGGATGTTGCGATGAGACTGCCATATCCAGTGGATGCTTAACCCTCATCCAGTCCTTCTCTGTCCTACTCAGCTGCTTGTGTAACGCCATTGCAGTCTGTTCACCTATAACAACAGAAAGTATGGGCTAGCTGGAGTTTACTTCTTTCATTTGATTTTGAAGTGCATTGCACTGTATGTGTATTTTATGGATGTTGCTAGTAAAGCATGTAAATAATTTATTAAAAGAAAGAAAAAAAGAAAAAGATTCTGAAACAAAGATGCATGAGGAAAAGATAACACTTGAAAGCAGCAATGAGAAAAGAAATGTTATCTTACAGCAGAATAGATGACATCAAAGGAGGCAGTGCATTTTTTTGCATTAGAACCAAACTGAGTGTAAATTGGTCTTATTGGTTTCACTATTTTTTACTGCACTGCCAAAAAAAGCTAAGAAGTCTTTCCTAGTGATAAAATAGCTGGGCACAGTCAGGAATGGTAACTGTTCCTCTAGCAAACCAGGCAGTTATTCATACTGAGGTTCCTGAAAGTAGAAGGGTCAAAAAAAAAAAAAAAAAAAAAAAAAAAAGAGAAACCATTATTTTATAAGCCTTGTATAGGAGAGAAGAAAGTTTCATCAATCAGTCCATGCAGTAAAGTGAAGGAAACAGTCATTTTCAATTCTTGAAATGCCATTCCTTCATCTGGGTGATTGGCCCTTTCTTATTCTTGAACATTTATCTTTCAAGAACAAATACAAGTCTAAAGCTGTATGCTGCCTGGTTTGTAATGCAGTTAACCCTGGAGAACTGAATTCAAAGGTATTGCTACTTAGAGTAACACATTTGTGTCAAAAGGCTGTTGGCTATCCATGAGAAAATAGTTAGCTGTATTGGTAAATAACAAGCCGTAGCCATTCTCCCTTTCCTGACATTGCCAAGAAACAGCTATGCCAAAATTCTTCGTGGACAAATGGGACAATTGTGTTATGTGGCCATGGCTCTGCAGAATGTAGTAATGTACCATATGTGCGGCGCAACTGGGTTATATCTACAAAATTTGCACATATAAGGTTTTACTCTTGCAGCTTGTGAACTATGTACACAGTTTCTAAAATAAGCATTGAATGTATTGACTCTATTTCTAAAGATATTAAGATGATTATAAATCAGAGATTATCAGTCCAAATTAAAAAATGGAACGTGTTTAAGATACTATTTTGAGAAGAAAGCCTTTTCTTCTGTGGGATGCCACCCCTTACTCCCCTGTGCAGTTTCTCCATTGCAGAGGATTTCTCTTGGGAGAGCCAGAGACATGGTTTACAGATTTTCAGCTCTAGTATTTGTTATTTTCTTATTCCTAATGAAACTAGGAGTGTGCTTTGGCTGCTGCAGTAAACCTTCCATTTGATTAGAACAGATGTGTGAGAGAGCATGGTTCTGGATTCAGAAGTTGAGTGAGGTCGGATTTTTTGGATAGAATTTGCATCTATTGTTGATTCGCATTCTTACTGTTAGAAATAGTTGATCTGTTCAGAATAGTTATAATATCAATTTACTTCAAATATTTTTGCTTGTTTGAAAATGGCTATTGATTTCTAGGGATCTGTTGGTAATTTACAGGCACTTGCCAGACAGCTCAGCCAATATATTTCCATGTTTAGGTTGTTTGGGAGCTGCTCATTTTGAATTTTCATGGTGTGTGACTAGTCACCTAACTCACACTTTATTGCTTCTGCTCATTTTTGAGCAGCAAGCTTTTAAAAAGCAGGTGAATAAATGGAGGGAGGTTTATAACACATGCACAGAACACATTTTCATGTAAGCCTCAGATCTTCTCGGGTACCACCTATGAAAATTTTTAGGTTCAATATTTCTATGAATAAATCCGGGATCAGGAACAATGAATAACAGAGCAAATGCACAAAGTTGCTTATATTTCAAAAACACTGGTAACTCACCTGAGGAATTGCTTTGCCCAGCTGAATGGTGAGATGGGGCATATGAAATGCTTAGTATGTATGTCTCTATTAGTTCTGTATTTCAGTATTCTCTTTAAATTTGTTTCTAACAATTGCTGGAGCCTATAATGACCAAAACTACTGGACTAGCCTGGAGTCTTCCTGTGTTGGATAGTGTGGGCTGACACAAAGTTCTTAGTCCTGCTCACCAAGTATTTGGTGTTAGTTCACTTACTTCTTGCTAACTCACTTGGGAAGTAGAAAAGAGCTTGCTTTTTCAGAATTAGTCCAATTTGTGAGATGTCCTGATATTGCTATGGTAATAAACACATAAAGTAGTGTGTAACTTGCAACAAAAGCTCTGTTCTAAAAGTGTCTATATAACTCCCTTACTTGGAAACAGATGTTTTGGCATATGTGTGTTTATTGTCAGCCTTTCTATACATGTGAGCTTTTAATAAAAAAGATGAAAGGTGAATCAACAAACTGTTGTGAATGTGGAGTAGGTATGTAGGTACACTAACTAGAGTAGTGATCTATTCCTGTATTATTTCTTTGTAGTAAGATATTTGTACTTGTGACAGCATAGTTCACCAAAACATCTAGTTCATTGGAGTTCATATTTTTAGTTCCTGTATCAGCATAGATCTGTCCTACAGACAGTTGGAGCGTGGGTTAGTGGATGTTAGATTTTCTTTGTCTGATTCCGTCTAAAATCATGGCATTATAAAATGTCTGACAGAGAAATATAATGAAATAATCTATAAAATGGCACTTTTACCTCTTTTTGTTTTCCCTGTTCTTCCGTACTTTATATTTTTTATTTCTTTATTGCCTCCCCGTGTCTTTTTTTTTTTCATACTTCCTTCTCTCTCATCTTTGTTCTTTTCTCATCATTGCCTCTTCTTGTCTTATTCTTTCCTTTTCTTTGAATAAAAGCACCTCTCTCCCTCTCAGTCCTTCTCTTCCTGAAGAGATGCCCCCCCCTCCTTTTCCACTGTCCAGCTGTTTTGTTCTTTCTCCACCTAAAGACCTGTATCCAGGGGCCTGGCAGAACTTAGTGCCTGCCCTTGCTTGAGGTTTGGGTTTGTTTTGTTTTTTTTTTAGTATCTACCAGCAGTGATCTATTGAAATGATAATGAAAAGTCACCTTCACGTTATAACATTCTGTGCTACCCATGGTAGAAAATATCACTGTTTCTCATTTGTAGTCTTAGTTTGATTTACACGAAATTATAACCTGCGGTTACCTATATAAATCTGCATTGTTATATTCATGTCAGAATTTTGTTGTTATAAATTAATTTGTATTATTTGTAAAATCTGTTACATGAATGGTTATATACTTATGTAGAAACACTGAAATTGCCAGATAATACAACAAAGTAAGAAACCTGTCAATGTAATGCAAGTGTTTTTTGATGAGTTGGGCCCTAAATCTAATAACAAGGGAGCAAAATTCAGTAAAATTGCTAATGTGCTGCAAATATTACTAACAGAATATGAAAGTCTTACATCATGGAAGTGAAATGATAAACTCGGTCTATACAGTCTTTCGCGGAATGTAAAAGAAGTAATTCCTGTCCTTTCTTAAAAATACTAGATCTTTTTGGAAGTGAAGGTGGTTCCTTTCTTTGTAATGTTGCTGAGGCTCCACTTGCTTCAGGAAAGGTGGTGAAAAGGCTACCTTAGAAATCCTACTGGTTGCAATGGCATTGGGCAGAGCTGAAAAGGAGGCTGTGATCGTGGCTGATTTTTTTACCTGAGATTCTGGACATGTGAATATCGGTAACATATTAGTGATGCAATTATGTATTTAGGTAATTTTTTTCAAGCATAGTTTTCAGTATGGAGCGATCAATTCCATTTTCAAGGCTTCTGTTTTGCTGCTTGAAAATGTAAAGGTGTACATGTGCTGTGCTGAAAAGTCTTGTGTTGATTTCAGTGAGAATTTTGCTCAGATATGTATCATGATATTTGATTTTTGTCTCTAGGTTATCTTTTCAAATAGAAAGCAGGAAAGGATTTTAATTATGGTTTTCTCTGCTTTGTTTGTCCTGATTCTTAATTGTTGCTGTTTTGTAAATGCTGTTGTCCACTGAAGATGCACAGTGTGCTAAGAAAATATCAGTTATGATTCTAATAAGGGGGAAAAAAAATGTTTCTGGCTTTGAAAAATTCCTCCTCGCTATATGTTAACGTGAAACATGACTTCTTTTTCTTTAATGAACTGAGCTCTGTGTCAATGAATTGCCTAACAGTACTCTGATGCAAAGGGCTGATACAGACGAGCAAAATTGCATAAACCTTAGTTAACTCAGTACAGTTTTGTGATTGTCTGATGTGGCAGAAATTTATTAACTGCAGATAATAGTTTAGGAAAAGTTATGATTTTTTTTTTTTTTTTTGGTCAAGTAGATGTCATGGAGAAAAACCTTAGGCTGGCCTAGAAACTACGATTACCATGTCATTCCCAGGATTGGCAGAGGCAGAGCATATTCCTTTATGCTGATTAAATCTGGACTTTTCACAGAACTGCAATCATGGTAAGCAGTAAACACGGGAGTCCTACAGATTCTGAGAGAGTTCCTAGTACTTAACTGAAACCTGCTCAACAAACAGGAAGCAAAATCCCATCTCTTACTAAATTAATTATACTCTTGCAGCGGGGGTGGGGGGGTGGGGGATCACAGTCAAAACAGCATCAGGACTTTCTTGCTGAAGAACAAATGGGTATAAATAATGTATTCATTAATATGCTTATGTAGGAAACTGGATGAATGTTTCTAACAATCAGAGAAATTAGGTCCTGGAACAAGGAACAACTTTGTAGTCAGAGTAGTAAGGGCAGAATCCTTTCTTGCTATTAGATAAAATTTCTTTGCTTTACAAACGGGACCTATGACTTTTGCAAACTGTAGCAGGAGACAGAACTTAATGCTTCATCTGGTCCTACATGGGAATAGTTTTGGGGCAGGGCAAGTGTGCAAAGACATGATAATGAATGGGGTTGCTTAAATATTCTAACTGTTGCTTATGTGAAAATTGGGAATGAGCAAAATTTTGCAGTCTCAAGGCTGCAGTAGTTGTCAAGCAACATTTTTTGCCACTGCTGTATGCCATGTCAGGAGAACCTGATGAAGTCTCCTTGGGGGTACTGAAATCAGTGCTGGGGAGCACTCCCTGTGCAATGGACCACCGAATGTACCTGAAACTCAGTACGCAGCTATTGCTCATTTTACTGACATTTATTCATTTTTAGGGAGGCTCGGAGGGGAAGCAAATGAAAGCCTTTAGTGTAGATAAAAAAAGGAGAGTTTTCGAAGACTCAGCAGTTTTGCTCCAGGATATTTTTCTATTAGATTTTATTATTTATTAGTTTACCATCAAGTTCTTCAACTAGAGATGTTTCTCTGCTTGCAAGGTTGAACATTACAAAAGGGGACTTCAGGGACAGTCACAGGAAGCTCTTGAGCATACAAGAGCAGGCTCTTGAGCACACACAAATGGGTCAGTGCATGTTCCAGATGTTGGGTCTTATTCTTTTACTTGCATTAGCTTTAAATAAGTGCAATTCTGCTGGCTTTGGCACTGTCCATGATTTCCATCAGTGTGTATATTAGAGTGGGACCAAATGATGTGCAGTTTCATGTGCAAAATGGAATGCTAATTACTTATCAAACTGCAATGCCTTTGCTCATGTTTTTGAGCAAGTTGTTTTCCTCACAGCTACTGGAATAAGTCTGCAGTGCCATAGCTGGACTGTTGTTACTATAGACTATAAAAATAATTTGGTTCCAGATCACTGTTCACTAGTAGATAGTAAATTCTAGAATAAATTTCTGAAATGTAGGTTTGTAGAATATAAAGCAAAAATCTTATTTGTGCAGACAATGTTTATATGCAGATAGATGCTCACTGGAGGCTACATATATATATATGAAACAGGCATGCTGTGAATATTTAAGTGGCTTTACTGTGAATATTTAAGTGGCTCTCCATTTGTAGTTTCCTTAATGAAGTGATAAGACCTTAGTGACCTGTTTTTATCATGCATTGTCTTTCATAAAGAAAGGTTCATCTCTACACATGGCCATAAAAAAATTAAGTGTTTGGGGGGAAGGGGCAGGGAGCAGAGAGTGCCAGATAAAATAGCTTCTGTGGCCTTAGTGAATTAAGATGAGCAACTTAACCACGTGTGGAAGTCTGATCCCTTGGTATCTGGATTATGAGAAGGATGTGAAAGTTGAGGACTTATCCTTTGATAAGAACAACTTAATCATAGCTATAAAATTATGTTCATTTATCACTTGCCTTTATGTGCTGATATTGTATGTTAACCATAAAAATGAAAGTGTTCCATGGTCTCTAGCAGGTGCTTTTTTTCCTTGCTAAAAAGGGAGAGTAAAAAAGCTGCTTTTCAGAAGTCCAGGATAACAAAGTTCTGTATTTTTTCCTGCAAACAAACGTGATGTCCCTCCATGTTTCCCTCTGAGCACATCAGCCTTCTACTGTTTTAGAAGAAAAGAAATCTCACTGTCAGCCAGGATAGCAAGAAATGCAGTAGCACCCTGATTTCATACAGAGCTCTGAAGATGGTGCTTTATATTCATAGGCCCATTCTGTCTTAGGCAGCATCTCCATTCTGCTGAGTTGAGCAGTGTAACTGTAGACACCAGACGTGGTGCCCTGGCTCTTCTTCCGTTTTGCGCTCTTTTCAGAAAATTCGTCCTGGTGTGGACGAATTCTCCCGGTGTAGTCACAGGAGAACCTATTCACACCTGAATGTAGGAACTATGATTTTGAGAGTATACAATGTAACTACAAACAGAAGAGTTCTTTTCTGCTATTGTCTCATACCTACATAAAAGCAGGGTACAACCTAGTTCACACTAAATATATAGTCCATAAGATCAGTGGTGTGTTGTGAAATATAGGTGATAAGGAAATGTGCAGGAAAAGAATCATCAGATGGTATCGTTCTGCTCTGTCATAAATTGTTCTGTTTTCCTTCATTCAATGCATTTTCAGTATACTCGGGCACATTTTGTGAAAATATAGTGGCAAATTCACCACTATATAGCCATTTACTTGTCTTTTAATGTAAGACTTGTTGAATGGTTCATAAAAAATAATAAATGTATTTCCCCCAAAGAGAGTAGGAATGCAGTGATATGCTGTGCATGAACTGTTTTTCTGAGCATGGTCAAGTTCGACATGGCTTGCACTTGCTGCATATGGCCACACTACTGCTCTGTGGTATTTGCTGCATTACTGGTCTGCTCACATGCAGCAGATGTGACATGTATTGGATGCATTGGGCTGACTGTGCAAAGCCTACAGAGCAGAATTTTTGGCATATGCAGTTTGTCTGAGGTCTCTGGGATGCTACGTGTGTATCAGTTCTTACACACATGCATACAGGTATTGGGAAGGCACTGCTCGTATTCACTGACCTCGAAACCAAATTTCTTATAGGTGGCAAAATGGAAGTAGTAATGCTCTGACAGCTTAATTGATGCATCTTAGTTAGAAAAAAAATATCTTTTTTTTCTCTCTGATTATTTGTTCCAAAGTAACTTCACTCTGTGGAGGAATGAGTGGTTGCTTTAATAGCCAAAAGGCAAAGCATGGGCTTGATTTTTCTGTGTGTGTGTGTAGCTAGCTGTGTTAGATGTTTCTTGTTTTCTGATCAGACCACTGTAATTGTTAGAACAGGGCTTTTTCAATACAAGTCTTGCTTACTCTGAGTGTGCTCCAACAAGGGCAAAGGCCACTGGGTGATGGGTGACATGCATCTGATTGTGAAGCACAGCAAAATCTGTACCAACGGCACAATCTTTCCTCTGCCTTTTGTCTCCTTGGCTTTGCCATTAGTTTGAGGCAAAACAAGAAGTGGTGTGAAATTGGTGTAAAGTAATCTAGAAACAAGAACAGTTATTAACAATTTTTTTTCAGTATTTTTCAGAGATATTCATTATAGTGCTTTGATCTGTATGCAATCTAATTTAAAGGAGTTGCTTTAAAACTAGAATGTCTGCAATTCTGTATGAGGATTGATGATGATCTAAAGTTTGGTTTGGTCAAAGAAACCTTGTTAAAGATTGTTTTATTGTGGAATTTTAAGGGAGTTTTTCTAAACCTAGCTCCTGTTGAAATCAATAGGAATTTTACTATCAATTTCCATGGGATTGGAAAAAACCTTGAATGCTTTTGAAAAATATCATTATATTTGAAAAATATAATGTTCATGTTAAATACATTCATATTCTGTCTTTCTGTGTATTTTGAAGTTGTGTGCTTGATAAATTACTGATTAATGGCTTAATTCAATTATCTATAACCACTAAGGAAAAAATATGCTGGCATTACTTTATGCAGTTTGGTAAGTGTATCTGCTCATTGCTTATTGTCAGTTACAGTCACAGAAGGTGTTATGTTTTATTAATAAAAGCTACAAATTAACCCTGAAAATACAGGGCTACTATATAAATCAGTGGTATCTTGTCACCTTGAACACTGTATACAGGTGTCTCATTCTATCTCAGAAGAGATATTGTAAAATCTGTGGAAGTTAAGATTTATAGCAAGTTCAGTGCTTAGATTGAAGATGTAAATTAAGATGAAATGACAGCAATTTTTACCTGGGGTTTAGAAGTAATCTGCTAATTCAAAGTATTGCTAATTATTCCTATTCATAAAATACAAGAGAAAAGGGATGCTAAATGAAATTTAAATGCAACAATCTGAAACCTGCTGGAATACTTTGTGGCACATATTTAAGTCATATGATAAAGGGGAGGCTCAAAAAGATGTAGATTTTCATAAGGGTGATATGTTTGTGATTAGATGGGGTAGAAGTGCAAGAAACTAAGAGTAAGTTTAGCTTCCAGTATGTGGGCATAACATTGAGGTTGCATTTAATCATTTGTGGTGGGGTACATGATTCCTTGCATAGATTGCAAATGCAGTAATTAGATACCAGAAGTTATAAATGCAAGGAATTAAGTTCATAATGTTTCCTTTGGTTTGTTTTCTTTAATTGAACTTGTATGAGATGGAGTATATGTCTTCTTGTACAAGTTTAAAGTTGAATGGCAACTATCTGGAATGAATAAGAAACTGAGGCTGTAGAACAGCTATTGCATTGTTATACTTTGAATATTCAAAGTTCTTCCTTCTCTCCTTTTTTGCTACAGTTCTGATATTGGTTAATATCAGAAATGAACTGGACTTAAGCCACCCTGGTACGATTTGTATGTTGTCAGGTATTTATTATGTTTGTAGGCCGCTTTTTGAACAGAATTCTTCAGTTTCCTACCAAAAGAGAAGACTTCAAAAATTTTCAGAGACTATTTAAAGACTTTCTTTAAAGAGACTCTGAAAATGATGTGCTTATTTCCTTTTGTTTTCCAAGTCTGTTTTGATATCTTTTTCTTAGGCAGACCACACTGACACCCGATTGTTGTATCTCCATGTGTATTACTCTGAGGAGGAAGTATTAAACGGGAGCAGAATCTTTCCAACTGGTTAGTGAGTTACTTTTATAGAACCATCCCTATATTTGCTTGTGGGTACCGGCAGAGTGAAGTTGCAGCGGGAGTGTTGTTTATGTGTTCGTTTGTGTTAACAATTAACTTCATTATATTTAAACTTATAAAAATTTAATTTCTGTTTTCTTGTAGCTAACATTCTTTAAATGATCCCCTAATGTTATTTCAATTAATTAGTAATGGAGTTTTTTCTAGGAATTAATTGTTGTCAGGAGATTTACTAAAGGTGATATAATGTTCATTGGCTTAAGCAAACTGATTAAGTTTGTAAAGAAAAAGTTACTGATCAATGTTAGTCTGGGGTTCTGATGGGTAACAAGCTTTAATCCCAGCTTCCTTACATCTGCTTTATGCTAGTGTCACTACTGAGGTCAATGGATTAAAAAATAAAAATGTAGGAACTGTGAACTCTACAGACTTTTGTCTCAATGGATTGTTTGTCACAGGTGTATGAGGCCATATTTGTTCTTTGGTCACGTTTATGGAATTTACTGAATTTCGTGAGGATAGTACTGGATATGCTTCAAACAGGAATTAAAACCATGTATTTTCATTGTCTGAAAAGGAAGACTCAATTTCTTTCTCTGTTGTACTTTGTAAAGAAGTATTAGACAAAGAAAATAAAATCCATGCTGTATAGGTCTAACTCTGCTCCCATTTAAGTCAATAGTAAATCTGTTACTGAATTTAATGAGAGTCACTTGGGACAAAACAATGCCTGAAAAAAAAAATTTTTTTAGGCAATTCAATAAGAAACTGTAATAATATGTTGAAACAAAGCAATTCTTTTGGTGTCCACAAATGGAAGTTACTGCTTATACGTGCAGGTTTTAGAGTGGGTTTATCCCACTTAAACCATGTAAAATTAGGCATCTAATCAAGGGTAGTCATCTGGACCTTCCTTCTGATGCCATAAAGAAGGTGAACACCCTGAATGGGTCTAGGCTAATTCCCTTTTCTTCACCCCGAGAAAATTCCCTTGCAGAAGTGTTGACACACTTTTGTTGAGCTGCAATCCTAATTTGTAAGTATGAAGAATTTGTTTGTAGTCAATGCAGTCATGATGTTACAAAGATCTGCAAGAATATTTAGAGTGGGACCAATGTTTGTAGCCAATTAGTACTGTAGATTGGGGGATAATATTTTACAAATAGTATTAATTGCAGTTCTTTTCTTTTGTAAATCCATTAATTTCTTTACAAATAAATATTTCCATTATTTAATAATCAGTCTAGACAAAAATAATTGAGGTGTTTGAGAGAGTAACAAAATGAGCAGTAAAAGATGGTGTTTGTCCTGGTGTAGTGTCCAGGGATGGTATGGATTTGTGTGATGAGCACAGTAAATTATGCTGAAAGGAAAAAAGGTGATAATCTTATGCAAGGGAATAACCACTTCTGTATATATGTGGTTGACTATAGTAGATTACAGTAACAACAGTAATTTGAGATGAGAGATACATTAAGCCAGGCACTGTTGCAAAGCAGTAGGAAAGGATGATTCACTTTTTCTGACAAGTGGATTCAATTGGCTATGCATGCCCTAAGTATCGGCAATGCAATTTGTCTAGTAGCCTGTAAGAAATAATTGTTAGATGAAAATGACATCACACAACTTTGAAAATATAATGATTACATACAGTCACACTCTGGATGAAGTGGTTGACAGTGACTGTTATACTAGATGGGAAACTACAGTGGTTAATATTTAAGCTCGTACAGCAAGCTTAGCTATCCTTCCCAATGCTTCTTCTATCTGTGTGTGTTTAAAGGCCTTTCTTTCTCTACTGCCATTTATTACAGGACCCTGTAAACATGGAGAAAGAATGAATACTAAGGAAAATCCATTGTGTTGTATTTAATCATGTCCTTATTTCTGTAACAGTTTTGTATGCTTTTTTTTATTAGTTCCTTTATCTCTGTATTTACGGGGTCCTGTGATAAATGGCAGTGAGGAAATAAATAAGGACATTATTAAAAACTACACAATGATTTTTTTTTTCTTTAGAATTTCTTTTTCTCCATATTTAAAAGATCCTGTGATTAAACTGTTCAGGGGAACAACACAACATGATGGACGTAGAATATGAGTCGTGCTGTCAAGTTGTATCAATCCATATCCATCCATCTATCGTGATTTGTATAACCCTGGGAACTGCAGTGGTAGTTGATTATAAACAGGAGGAAAACAAGCCCCTTTTCTTTGTAAGGAGTACAGCGTTCAACAGCAATGAAATGGCATGCTCAGTCTTTTCTGGAAACAGAAGGCATGTATGTGGTGTGTGATTTTTCTGGTCTAAAATTTGGTCTTTGTTATGATTTTTCGTCACACTGAAGAACTTTCTTTTTAATTCCCAGTGGCTGTTTTGAGGCTTTGTCATTCTCTGCAGCTTTCTACAATGTTCACATTCATTTTGTTCTGCATCCTTCTACCTTCCCCATGTTCTTAATTTCTCTCTCTTGTTTGACAGTTATTTTAATTTCTATTCTTTGACTCACATGTGGACAGATTTTTTTCAATTATGCAAATATCTTACCTCAGCTTTGAAAGATAGTAGGAAAAGTAGGATTTTCTTCTTTCTTGCTGTTAAGTCCCACTGATGTCTTTCACAGCATTGCGGCTGTCTCATGTTGCCCTAGCAGTTCTTTTTTTTTGGCTCTGTTACACAGGAATTCTTCTAATGATCGTAAGTGCCCCTGTGTTGATGTCTTACTGGTTTCCAATAAATATTCATTCAAAATTATTTGGATTCTCTGAATAGTAGTTTAATATGTGACACTGATTTCGTTTGGAAAGTCAGTGTCAATAGAAGTTCTATTAAACCAGTACTATTGGTTACTTTCAAGTAACACGTTAATCACCTCTGACTTTGAGTACGTCTCTCGTGTCCTACTTCTCTGAACTATTTGTAGAATGCCTCATTAATATACTGTTTGAATGCAACAATATATTTGAATTGCAGATATTCCTGGAATTCAGTTCCAGATGTTCCTTTTCCATCCTTCTTATGAAACACTGATGTTCTCCAATTGCCACTGTGGCCACAGCATGGGTATTGGGACCGCACTTCCGTAGACACAGTGTCTGACAGAAGGTAGCAGGGAGTTTTCAAAGATGTTTAATTCTGAAGTTTGCTTTCTGTGCTGGCTCAGCTTAAGCAGAATCTTTAGAAAATGCAGTTTTATTAAACTGAAACTAGTCACAGTGTTGCATAAAAAGTCAAAATAGATGCAGTAAACTTGTTTCATCTTGATATTGTTGAAATATTTAAACATTTTTTCCACCTTGACCCCTTTTGCTTACGTTTTTATTCTAAAGTATTTGTTATTAATATACTACTCATTTCACCTTGTACATGTTTGATATCACAGGTATAACCTATATATCAAGTTCAGTATTTTTCAGTGATATTGAGGTATAATGCCCCAGCATTAGATAAAACTAATTTTTATATTAAAATATGTGTTTTAAAAAATTTAATTCTGATTCTAATTCAAAGCAAAATGAAATTAAAGCAAGTCAGTATTTTCTGGAAAATGTAAATGTCTGCTTACGAGCTTTATTATTGAATGTTACAGTATAAGGCCAGAACTGGATTTCTGACTTAAGTGTTTATTCTGCTAGTTTGACATTGTGCCTGGTTTTAGGGAGCTTGTGATCGAGGTTTTCAAAAAGGGTTATATAATATTAGAAAGATGACCTATATTTAAGGAGATAAAGTGAAATGTTGAACGCATCCCCTTTCTCTCACTATTTTCATAGGCGATTGCTGCTTCTTAGAACTTCAGAGAAATGTAACTGTGTTAATGCATGGCTTGCTGCAAAGTCTTGGGCAAACTTGAAATGTTTGTGTTGGGTTTTACGTTAATTTTGCATATATGGCTCGTTTGGTAAAGTATGCCTTTTAGTTATGTAATTGAAGAAACAGTCACCATAAATGCTATTCCCATGTAGAATTAGTCTTACATTTAAGAATGCCTTGAGGGAAACAAAGAGCATCATCTTTTCAACTGATGCCTACTGCAGTTCAGTTAAGTTTATTTTTATCGAGCAGATAAAGATCGATTTTTGCCATCACAGGCATGGATTACTGCATATTCAAAAGAAGTCTTGTGTAGTGAGATTCTTCCAGTTTATCCTTTCAACTTATTTTTAGCATTTGCTTTTAAAATAGCAGGAGAAATGTACCATCTCTTTCTGACTCCTAGTCAAATCCTAGTCCGACTGAAGACAATGAACTGAGCTGCTGTATTCTGCCCATAGTTTGGGCAGAATTTCATTCTCCTTTTTCAGCATTGTGTCAATCTATAGTGGATCAAGACCCAATGTTTATCCTGTCTATGCATAAGCTAACTAAATTCTCCAAATAAGCTCAATAGAGCTGTTGTTATCAAATCATATGTATTACCAAATACATTACCTTCATCAAATACGAAGAATTAAAGCCAATGAGGTGTAGGGGACACAAAGAGATCAGATCTTTTAAGCTTGTTTAGGTGTCCAGTGATGTAAAAAAGCATCAAAATGGGCTTTTCAAAAACATCTTTAAATCAAGGGATTTATGTGCATGTGTAAATTCTTTCTTGACCTTGTTTTCATCTTTAGATATGTAAGCACCTTTGAAAATACCAAGACCATTAACAAGTCAGAGGTAAAGAAGTGGACAGACATAAAAATACCAAATGACTCTTAAGTGAAGCAGTGGTTAAATTTAAACATATCAGTGTTCCACCTATATATACACCTATGCCTGAAATACTTGCCTTAATTTTTTTGTCCAAAAATCTGCTCTGGTGCTTCATTATTTGCTATTCAGTGTTCATCGTTTGTTATTCTCTTGTTTAAACCATTTTAGTTATCTAATCAAAGCACAAGAAACATTGTTATATAATTAAGTTGGCCAAACATTCCAGAAATAACAAAGTAGTATGGTACTGAAGTGAAGATTTTACAAGCATCCCAAGGATTGAAATTTGTTGACATAAAATATTCAGCAAATACTTGCAGGTAATGAATGTTTGAATAAAATTTGGTCAATTCCTGGAGAATTTGTGATAAGAGAGGGGACTAAATTCGCAAGAATATGATTCACAATGAATAATTCAGTTGGAGCAGAACTAACATTTGAAACTTCGGCTTGCTTCATATTTCACAAATTTCATGTCCTACCATTTATTTACCAAGAGTTAATCTCTCTTAATTAGTTTTCTATAAATCTGAGGACTTATCAATTACACAAACTTAAAAGAAAAAGTTCCTTTACACGGCTTGTGTTTTTCTTTGAAATTGGTTCTGTGTTTTCCAAAGTATGAAAACATGGTTTAATTTGTCCTAATGAGGTGAAAAATGGTATTTACATGTCTGCAGAATGAATCTCTGAATATGTTAAACAGTAAATTCTAGAAATTCTGGAACCTAGGTGTCTTGTTAAACTTAGTTTGGTGCTTTTTGATATCTCCTGTTTTGTTGAATAGAAACATTTTGTCTTAAGGTTTTTTGCAGGAACAGGAGGTTACACTTGGGTTGATGTTAAAATTATATCCTTTTTTTTTTTTTGGTGATCATGAATTATTTGATAACTAGAGACACTGGTGTTCTATGGTGAGCACAATGTATTTTGTGCATTTGTCCTCTTTTCAGCTTACGAATTACCCATGAACAGGTTAGTTTATTTGTATTTTTAATTATTTTCAAAATAGTTCTTGATCTGCAGAGAAATGAGGATTCAGTATTCTCAGACTTCCTAATAATACATTTGATACCAATAACATTTATGGAATGGGAGTTTGCTTCATAATAGCAGGATTCTGGTACAGATTCTTTCATGGCACATTCAGAATTAACTTTCAAAAATATTTTGCATTAGTTTATTTATAATTCATTGTCAATGTTGTTCCTGCCCTTTTCCAATTCACTCACAGAAAATGGTCACAGAAAGAACATGGACGTAGTTGGTGAGAATTCCAGGCTGCACGGGAAGTTGTTGGATGTAAACTTCAGGTTAGGCTGTTGGCCTTTGACTAGATTTAGATGAAAACATATGAGTTTGTTTTAAGTATGATTGGTTTATCAGCAGAAAAAGGTTGAACTGCTTTCTGTAAGACATATTTAACAAGATTGGTAATGATAAAATGGAGAAAATAATGAGATTATTGTATCATGAAGCATGTAAGCCAGAGGCAGCTTTTAAAAAAAGTTTTGCTGTAATTAGTTTAACTGTAAATATCATAAGGCCTTGTCGTCTATGTGCTCTATGGCAGACTGTACAAATAAAATTGTAGAGATAGTGGTTTAGCAACTAACTACTAACTACAACTTTTTCTGTGTAATACCAGATTTTAATTAGTATAAATTATGCAACTGCTTCCCAAAACTGGCAGAGTTATATTATTTCTTTGGCTTCTTTTCTATAAACATAAAATTGCTTAAGTTATTCCCTCCAACCCAACAACTGTAAAATAGGCATGCTACTCAGAGATACCTTCCATTTCTCTAGTGTTTGTCAGACACATAAAAAACAAAGTGCTGGTAAGGGCGTCAGTTTTGAAGATGCAACAACAGTAATAACAAGGAATACTGTAATTATGTATTAGAAGAAAGCAGAATGGACTAGCATTTGTTAGTTCAACAAAGATGTGAGACTTGCTTCCTGGGAGCTTTTCCAAGCTTGGAAATAATAATTTTTGCTGCTCTTTCCCCCCTGTGATTTTCAGCTGAATTTTGTGGAGTTTTTGGAACAGGAGAACACTTGGGCTGATAGGGAGATGGAGCAGCTGAGGAAACACTGATTTAAGAAACACCTAAATTTTCATAGCAGTAACTTTGGCCTAATGCATTGCAGTGTATTACTAGGTCTGTTTCTCTTGTATAACCATGCAAAAGTAGGAAGCTGAACAGAAATTGAGTGGCCTTAAATTTGAGGACTAAAGGATAGACTCCAACTAGAGCTGGTCCTCATTCTCTAATTCGTCCAGTAATGGTGAGTCACTGTTACACAGATAAATCAATGCAAAGTATATTGTTATGTAGGGGTAAGAAACAATGATTTTCTTCACAACATTTGTTCTGTAGTAATTTCTACAGCCTCCTCTGTATGCGTTTCAGGTCTTTGTGCCTCTAGTTCTGATTTTTTCTAGTTGCATATCAATAAAATTTTTCACTTTAGCCAAAGGTCTAAAATAACATCCTGTAGAACGAATTTCAATTGAACTCACTAAACATTAAAAATCTACTGAGCTGTCCATGAGAGCAGTTCAAGTTGTTCTGCAAGACAGTCTGATATGAAAGCCAGTGATGGAATCAGGAAGCTTTCTATTTGCTGCAGCAGGTTTTAGATTACTTATTTTGTATGCAGACATTTTTCTGTCCCTTGTATGTACCAGTGGATAACTGAGCTGCACAACATATTAGAATTCATCACTATTTCTATTTGGGTAAATTACTTGTTATGTATTAGTAAAGTTTTATTCAAACTTAAGAATTCCCAAGAGATAATTCGGAAGAAGGTATCAAAGCAATACATGCTTGATAACACGAACTTTAATTTCTCCAGATACATAATATCTAATCATTAAATAATTTCTGGTTTATGAAGCTTTGCTGTTGGAGAAGATAGGGACTAGTGGATATACCAGAATGGTTTCTGAACATGGAAGTAAAAAACTGTAAAATCTGTGCTGCCTGAGGGTTTGGAAAGAAAGAAAGAAAAAACCAGACAGGGAGCGATATTTTGGACTATTCATAGTTTCCAGCATCCTCAGATAAGGTGAAGTAAATTCCTTGATCCTCAAGGAAGATAATGACTAATTCTCTATAATCCCCTAAAGGAAGTCTCCTTATTATAATGCTTGATCATATACCAGTTTCCCCCTTATCTAATGTGACTGGCTAATTATTAAAATACTCCATTTTTCTCCAGCTGTTGTCTTCCTGGGTAAACAAATTGCTAAGTTCAATTGGCTTCCATTTGCACTTCATTGCTTCTTGACAGCAAACACTCTGTAAAAATGAGCTGCCTCAGGGTGTTTATAATCTCTAAGGGAAGAAGAAACAAATGTATGCATAATTTCTCTAATTTTCTTTTAATATTGGTTTCCACAAAACGTAGCACTTAGTTTTGAGTGCAAAACTGTTTTTTCAATAAGCTAATATCAGGGTTACAATATTACCCTTTTTGTAGGCAGGAAGGCAGAAAGAGTCCTTCATCAGTGTTTCAAATCAGCTTCTGTTACAGTGAAAATTGTCTTCCGAGAAGTGCAAGGTAATTAAAAGGTCAAAACAAGGGCAAGAAGTACCTGGTGTTACTTGCATGCAGCATTTCGTTTAGAAATGGCTCAAACCAAGTTAAACAGTGAGCAAACTCTGCTGAAACACATACTAATTAAGTATTTGGTTTCTTTCCTTCATATTAGGGGGCACAAGTCCATCAGCACATCTGCCACAATACCCTTCCTATAGGGACTTATATTGTGAGTGTTCTCAGTCACATTTCTGCTACAAAATACTAATTTGTTACGAGCTTTTCAGCTCCTTTTCTTTACGTGTCAGGTCAGGGGTAGACAATTACTAAGTAATGGCTGTCAAGGAATCAAATCCTCTAAGAGGGTTCCAGAATCTCAGGCAAGAAATAGCTACAGACTAATAGTTTGTCGGAGCAGTTATTTTACCTGCCAAATGAAAACTTCCTTAAAAAAAGGGTGAAAAAAACAAAACAAAAAAACCCCACCACCCAAAAGAAAAGGCTGAATAAGCTTAACTGTTGAATTATTACATATTATTTTGCTCTGTGCTCCATTTCCGTTTCATGTCACTTTTCACGTGAAAGATTTTGCGAAGTAGCAGGAAGTAACTTAAGAAAACCATGATGCTGGAATTCCACTTTTTCTGTATGTGCAGGCAGCATGAAAATAAGTGTCAATAAGAGAAGCAATTAATATCCAGGGCGCATAATAAAGACCTTCTTAGAGGTCTTTTCCAACCTTAATGATTCTATGATTCTATGATAATATTTTGTGCCTTGTGAAATCTACTGGAGTATAAAGGGTCTCCACGTGAATTTTATGACTGTATAGTGCCTGTAGGATTAAGGACAGGATGGCAACAGGTCATCCTCCAGTTTGGACATACTAACTCTATTCTGCAGCAATATCAGGGTTGTGAAGGTGTTCTGGTTATTATATTCTGCTATGTTCTGTAGCACAAAAATTTTGATGAAATAGAAAATTTTCTTGTTTCAATAAAATACAGTGGTAAGAATACCTTAGAAATAGTCAGCTTGTTTAGTGAATTTTCTTATCTTAATGAAATACTAATCAAAAACTCTAGAGAAGTACATTTATCTGTATTATTAAAAAAATGTGAATTAAAGAAAATTCTCTTGCAAAAGCTGTCTTTCCTATTAAAAGTTTGAAGTTATGATCGAAAGTATATGAGATCTTACTCTCATATAATACTACTGCTAAAATTAGTACACCCAGAGCTAATGACAAAGCAAATGGCAATTTCCAGAAGCATAATATAATGTTCAATCATACTGGCACTTGTCAGAAATTCATACGTGCGTTCTCTTTATTCCCTCTCTGTGTAGTGGTTTCCTGCTTGGTCTCTCAACCCCACTTCTGATCATAAGCCAAGACTTCCCCCTTGTTGACTAGTGCATATTTATATACACATGAGTTCATATGCATATATTAAAAGATACATTTAAATACATGTGCATATATGGTTCCTCACTCGCATATGGGGAATATTTTTGCTGTCAATGAAGTCGAGCTAATAGTGGTGAATTTAATTTATGGTAGTAGGTGTTAGCATCTGGTTTATGACAAGGATGGCACAGATGTGGCTCTGGATGAATCATTTAATTGCTTCACCTTGGTTTTCTATGCAATCATATAACTTTTTTTGGAAGGAAATAAGTTAGTGTTTCATGAAGGTCTGCAAGCATATACTAAAAAAGCTCTATTAGTAAGAATTGATTAATACCATAAAACCACAACACAAATACTTCAGCATCTTCAATACTGGAGTAATGTGGAAGGAGAGAGTAGGAAAATGTTCTCAAATTTAACTTCTCCAAGTGGAAGATCATTCAAAACCAAAAAAACCTGAGAAAGTTGGTTACATGCTACAAGTATAACCCATGTCATTCAAGAAGAAAAAAGTATCCTTTATTGAGGAGCCAAATTGGCTGAAGTAGTATGTGAACATCTGTAGGTATTTGGCTCAGTCTGTTCTTGTGGTTCCTCCATCACACCAAGCCCTTCTCCCAGGTTATTTTTTTTAAATTATTTTTCTTTTGTAGAGCTTATGGATATTATAGTCTATTGGCAATCTATAAAAGAAAAGGGAAAAAAGAAGAAAGCACATAATATTACCAATCTGTATTTTTTTTTTTTTTTGCAGAGATCCCTTTTGGCATCTGGCTGTACTCTTTTTCTGCCATTTGATCACTATATTACTACTAGATTAACAAACAAACACAAAAAGCCAACGATTATGTATAATGTTTTAAACTCAACCTTCTTGCAGTGCCTGAAATATCTTTTTTTGGAACTGGTTTGATTTATGTGTGAGCTAACTGGAAGAATCTCATTAAGTAAAATATATTCAGATCTAGCTATTGTCCTTGATTTTCTTTCTGAACAAAACAGAAACATTTATGCCAAGGACACAAAAGAGAGAAAGATAGTGATCACAAAATGAATGCTAGCAATGCGGAGTAGGGACCTGCAAAGGGACAGCCATCTCCACGACCTGCCTGGATTCCTGTTGGGAAAGGACCTGGCCTCCTCTCGCACTAAGCCAGGTGTTCTAATGGGACCACGAGGGGCTTTCTGGCTGCCCTGGCTTTAAAACTAGTTCTGCTCTTCTGACTAGGCACTCTATCCCAAACCAGGGAAATCCTTGCACTGAAGTTATTTATAAAAGGTACAAACAAATGTTGTTTTTTGGCAAATTGGCAAATGGTAGAGAAATGGCAGATTGACCCAACCAGGTCAAACGTATGCATCAACCAGTTTTAAAAACACCATCAATATCAAAAGGTAGAAGATAAATGTAAGTATATCTGTAAGAGAAACACTGTGCTTTTACTGTTCTTGCTTTCATTGAATCATAGAATGGAAGACATGGGTTCTCCAGTTTAATTATGCAAGAGGTAGGAAATTAAAAATTAGTATCTGTTGGGGCCTATTGAAGAAAGAAAGAGGGCAGGGAATACCAGAGACTAAAGAGATTGCTGTAGTGTTGAGAAAGGAGCAGAGAATAGCTGTGATAGGAACTGGCAACGTGAGAGTAGAAGAGTTCTTGGGTATTTCAAGGCTGCAGCGGGCACTCTGGGGAAGGTACTCAAGAAGCTAATGGAAACAATAATTCATTAATATTTTATTTAAAATATTTATGAAAGTCATGTGTTTTCAAATATTTCCAGGCTAATTCTATGAGGTGGGAATATGATGAAACAGAAGAATTAAGGAGAAATAACATAACTAAATGACATGGCAAAGTTTGCTAATTGTGTTTGATCCAGATTGGCCACTTCAAGCAATATAAAGTGAATGGATTCTTGCTGTAGCTTACTGTTTCTTGCAATACAGGAGATCTCTGCAAGTCGTATCCAAATGATGCCACAGTTCAGAGGAGGGGAAGAGCTGAGAGATTCTTGTGTCATGCAAGACATTTCCGTGACATGTATTTTGACTGAAGTTAATCATTCAGAAGCCTGTGCAGAGGATTGTGCTGATTGTCAGTGATAAAAATGGGCAAAACTGGCTACAGCAAACTAAATTGCTGAAGTGCTCTGTGCTTTGTCAGTTGTGTGCATTCTAGATCATAGTAAGCTTAATATTTAGGAACGAACAGTAGACATATGTGGTAGAAACAAGAGCTGTGCACTTTTCCCCCCTTCTGCTTGTCTCTTCTTTTTTAGAGCAAGCTGTCATTATTATGGCATAGTACATGCTCAGCCTTATGTTAATAACTTTCCGGAGATGATATACTATTCCCTTTGGGCAGCCTGCATGCCAGCATTTTAAATATGCACAAGAGGAGGAACTGAGAAAGGGAGAGTGGATATTTCTGTGTTCAGCTATGTATTTGGGAAAATACAAGACAGCAGACTATTTCATATGACTTAATGATAGCCTGGTATTTTTTCACTCTTTTCTTTAAAAAGATAGAGAACTGATTAGACAAATACATTTTTTATACTACTAAAAAAACAAACAAAAAAAACCTAACAAAAAAACCAACAGCAAACAAACAACCCACAAAAAACACCTGAAACTGTATCCTACCTGCTTTGTTTTGGTATTGTTTTGTCACAATGGAGGTTAGCTGAGATTTGGAAAAGACCTCTGTGGAGTAAACACTGGTACCCTGAGGATTTTATTCGAGTGCCTAATACAGAAAGGCAAAGGTTATCTAAACTGCACTGCAGTACATGTGAGAGTAGTGCTGGCCCACAGAGCAGTCTGCAGAATGTGAATTGCTCAGCGCTCTGAGCCAGCCTCCCCGAACGCTGTAAACACTGGTGAGCTCACGTACACAGTACCCTAGTAAGATAATTCAGTATAATTTTTTTTCGTTTATGGATATGGAATCTGAAGTATATAGGTCAGCTCAAATTTAATTCTGATTTTTAGCTTTTAGGTAAAGAACAATGGTCATCCAATAATCTGCTCTTTATAGTCATTATCATGCCCTGTTTAGAATTTGTTTTATTTTAAGTTGGGTCATTGAAGACATGGTTCCTAGCATAGCTTTGCGTTGTAAATATATTCTACAGATTTGGAGAGGATAGTTTTTGCCTCTCTGGCAAGAAAGTAGAGGTTATTTGTTCCACATACTCTAGGAATGTCCAACCCTTCAATTCCTCTTAGCCAAAGTTTTCAATTTCTGGATATCATAGTCAAAGTTCTACTAGCTCGCTATTGTCCAAAATACATGGTCTTTTTCCACATAAGTATCTGAATAATAAGAAAAAAAGTTCAGTTTTGTTGTACCAAGCATCCTTCTGATATATCCTCTTGACAGTATATGAGCACCACTGACCATGCTCACAGGCAGTCTATAAACCCAGTTTATCAAAGACATTCTGATTTCTGACACATCCTTGTTTCAGTAGGAGCTGTATGCCTTTACACATCTTTAAAGCTCTGACCCCCAGTATATTTCGGTGTGCTAAAGTATTGTTTTTTAACTCAGTAAGGCACAATATAAACTCTAGCATAATAGCTATGGTTAAATTGCTTAAATACTATTTGTCGGGATGTTAGGTAGTTCCTAACATCTTTTCTTGATCTCTCTTTTTTTTTTTTTCTTGTTTCCTTTTGTTGAACGAGATTTCAGCAGTTGCAACTGTTCTTTAGCTAACCCAATGTAACCCTAAACTATTAGCTCAGGGTTACATTGTCTAAACAAATTTAAAGGAGATATGGTGGAGTTGTGTGAGAATTTATTCCACTCATTCTTAAATTCAGAAGAAAGTGTATTTTTCAGAATAAATTTGGAAAAAAATGAGCAATCCCAGTGTATTTAGTTGAGGTTTCTATGGTAATCTGTAATATGCAAACTGCAGTTTTTTGGAGGGCTTAAAGTAAAATATTTTCTTTCCTCTAGTGTTTGGCTCACTCTATTATTAAGAATTTCCTTTACCAACAGACATCTGGAAACAGAAATATACTTTTTTTCCTTGTCTTGTTTGATTTTGAGGAATTTAACATTTCCAGAACAGCAACTCTTGAAATAATAGGTATTTAAAAAAAAAACAAACCCAAAACAACTTTTGTCCATCACCAGGTAGCAATAGCTTATTCTCACAAAAACTGCTGTATGTATGTAAAAAGCTTTATGTGTTACTGTGTGTTATGTGTTTCAGTGAGATTTGAACTGCTGTGGTTTTACTGTTTCAGTCTTGATTTATACTGGTATTAGTGAGGTCAGAATCAGGCTTTTACTGACTTTCAAGATAAAACATAACTCATCGTAGAGTACAAAAAAAACCTTTAAAAGTTCAGAGTATAGTATCACACTGTAGACCAGAGTTACAAATGTCCCAGTAGAGTTTTAGACTGCCAAGCTATCTGTTGTGTTACCTTGTAAGAAAAGGCAATAATGCATATGTGAAGGTAGTGTAATTGCAGTTGGTGTGGGAACCTGCCTTGGGTTAGGAAGTTCCCTGAGTCGTGTGGATTAGAATTCCTGTCTCAGCAATGCATCCGTATAGTATTTTGAATAACATCTCTTTAAATTATCTCCCTGAAGATGATAAGACTGCCATACACAGTATTCAACATAAAATAATGTCCTCTAATATAATTCTTATTAGCATACAGTTGTATGCATTGTCAGTTGATCTACCTAAAAGCAAAAAATTCCACTAAGCCTTTTACGTGAATGTTGGTTTTTCTTTATTTTTTTATAAATTTATTTTTATAATGAGTGTTAAATTCTAAGAAAGTCCAGGATACAAGTTGGCTTCCTGATGTGGTGCTTTTTGCAGAGCAGCTTAAGCTGTTGATATTTTTGAAGACTTCAGATAAAATGAACTATTTTCCCCAAATAAATCAAATCAACTAAGAAATATGTTTTAAAAACAATTCAGAGGAAATTTTTCCAAGTGCTGGTTCCTGAAAGCAATGATATGTTTTAAAAGCTTTTGGTTTCTGAGATTTTCATTAACATTTGAAGTCCAGATTCTTAAAGTAGCTGCCATTTTTAGGTTCTGCTTACCCACAACTTGGGCCAAATATTCAAAACTAAATCTATGTTTTCATGGATATTTCTTAGTGGTTATCATATGAAAAATAAAATGCCAGCACACAGTAATTCCCATCACAATTCTTACAAAGATTTTTTTTTTTTTTTTTTTAAAAACAAGCCCTTTTGAAGATTCACTTGTGATTTCTGTTCTTTTCCCTAAAGCTAGTCCTTAGAGGCTTGTGTTGATACGTGGTGAGGTGTGAGTCTGTGCTATTGGGAGAAACATGCTGTGCATAGAAATATGACTGTTTGCTGGGTGAGACTTCCATCCAAGAACTGCAAATTTCATTAGCTGTGGTTCCACTCTATATTAATAAGGGGTGGCAGCTGGTCCTGTCATATTCTGTGTTACTGCATTAACAAGGTGACCTTCACAAAATCATTCCTAATTTATTATTTTAGAGAGAAGTCATGTAAATATAATCTATTAAAAGTAATTATGTGCATGCTTTCTCCATCCTTTGCATCATGGGAAGCTACACATAACACAAAGTACAATGTAGATAAAAATGAGTAAGTTATGTAGTGGTTAAGCATCTTGCTTTCTCTGATTGCCACTCTGCCTTGTCTTCCCCAAGGCTATTTCTTCATTGTTATTGCAAAAGGAAGTTAAAAATATCAGGAGATAATCACCAGGAGAAAAAGGTGGAGAAATAAAAGTCAAACAGCATGTAGGAGAAAATGTGATCCTGGGGAGTGGGGGGAAGTGAGAGTGTGATGGCAACTCTATCTTCCTGACTAGCACAACACGTGATATTTCACACTATGTACCAGCAGGCCGCTGAGTTTAGCTCATGCCATTGTTCTGAAGGCAAAGACAACTACTAGGCTTGCTCCCTTCTTTCCTAGTGAAAAATCTGTGGTAAAGATGGACAGTAGTCTGTGTTTTGCCACCGAGTGCAGTTTGAAAATAAGCAGCAAGGGTTTTGCGACATCCCGTGCTTATAAATTCAGCAAACTGTCAAAACAATGGCTTTTGTTCTTTGACAACTTTGAAGGATTTAATTTGCCAGCAGGAAATGCATATGGACAGTCATATCCAGTAGTAGCAGCTGCAACATAGCCTTTCCTCAACAGTTAGGCTTCTTGTCAAGATATGATGTCAAAACCTAATGATATAATAAATTGTATTTATTTTAATGGCAAAAAAGCCTGGCCAAAAATATTTTTCATTTGTTCCTAGCAGCAATATGTAGCACAGATGCAGTAACAAGAACATGGGGATATATACTATGTGTTAAAATACAGCAGACTTGGCTTGAACTGTACAAATACTTCCATTTCAACACAATCATTTGAGGTATAAGAAATTGCTCAACTTGAGTAAATTAATCAGAATCTAGTCCAAAATGAATGCTCGCAAGCCTGTAGCTTGAGTTTTCTGATTGCTGGGATAGACTAGTCTCAGGATTCAGCCTGCCACTTTGTGCTTGGAATTTTGTATTTTCATTTAGGATCATGCATCTGAGATGTGGCAAGCAGCACTTGGGCATATTTTACAGCAGGTGCTGTTTGGACACTTCAAAGACTGCATTTTGAAAAGATTAACATTCTTCTGTAGAAATACTCAAGCTTGGCACAGTTTTATGAACTCAAACTTTTTCCCCATAGGATGCGATTAAAAATGTTACAATGCTAACTTTTCCAGTAGACGTTGTGAAGTTAAGTGGACTTTGTGAAAAAGGATATTTCCCACGTGAATTAAGAAAGAACAATCCTCAGTGATAGGTCTGATACTGCTTGCAATTCATCCCTTTTGGAGGCTTACCCCTGCCAGCTTGCTTGGGGCTGTACTGGGTCCTATCAGAAACTGAGAAAGATGAAGCTCCTAGGTCCTTCTTCGTAACTTTGATAGCTAATCCCTACTGTGGGAATTCAGCCAGGCAGAATTCCTAGATGTACTCCATTCATTGCTCAGTCACTGCTTCTGTATTTGTGGAGCTGGGATAACCTGGAAGCATAGACTGCAGTCTCTACAAAGGATTATCTAATCCTCTACAAACGATTTCCAAAATAAATCTTAATTTCTGGTGTTGCTATGAAACACTGTAGAAGTGTTCCAAACCTGTGTAACCAAATATTTGTGGCAATCTCTGTGCAGGTGCTTTTCCACCCAGGAATGTTTTTGAAACATTTCTTCTGCCTTATGACAGTGTCTCTTCAGGAGTCTGAAATGAACTATGGACCATTGCACATAGCCGCAAATGCTAGCCACAAATTTCATAAAGAAGTTAGTGCAGTTGAGACGGGTGAAGTGATTCCTTTTCACTGCGATCTGGCATCTTTTAAACAACCTGTGTTCTATAGATCAGTGTAAGAAAACACTCACCATATAGCCTTTTATTACACTGTTGTTCAAAAGCAAACTTGCATGTACAGGACTACCAAATTACATATATTCAATGTATTAAAAACAAGAGTGTAGAAATTCTAAATGGGCAGCTAAGGTTGCCTACTGGTAAGATAAATCCATATGCAGAAAAAAGGCTGCAGGTTAGCTGTCTGCTCTATTCTTCATCCTCAGAGTATACTGTATTGCAGCAGGCTCTGGCAGGCATAATTTCCCTGGCTTTTGTAGACAAAGTGGAATTTAGAGTAGCTTTGAAGCTGCTCTAATTTACATCAGAGAATAAGTATGTTCAGTGTGTCCCTGAAAGGCTTTTTGTTAGTGGGTCAAAATAGTCCACATTTTCTGACCTCTGGGCAAAACCTTTTTAAGAATATGGTAATATGAATCCTTCCGGCTTGGTTGTAATGAATCTGTCTCAGAAACTGTAAAATTCCTTGTAAAAATAAAAGATGAAGTCACCCTCAAACATTATTCTTTCACTTCCATTTTTCAAAACAAAATACTGCAAGGTCTCTGCATGAATGGCATATGTAGAAGAGTTGGAAAATGGATATATTACCATGGTCATCCTTACTGTAAGATACAGCTGGGACCAACCCAGTTTTCGGTTTTACAGTTCAGATTCTGTGCGTGTGTCTTTATAAGCATTACAGAGGGAATGAAACTCTGGCCTGAATTGTTCAGATTGTGTGCACACTTAAAAGTATCAGAGAGGGGATGAAACTGTCCCCTGAATTGTTTTCCTTTGCTATGCAAATGACAGTTCATTTGTTTTTGTGTATATCCTCAAGCCAAGACTTCTTTGATTTTCAAAATGGTACAGGTTTTGGAAAGATCTTTGAATGAACTCTGCCTGTCAATATTGCTTTTAGGGTCTCCCACTTTTTGCATCCACAAGCGGAGGTGGATGAAGTTGCTAATCACTTTCTAACCTAATCATGGACTGACATGTCTTATCCCTTAGGTGTATTTTATCTGTAGTAAAGTACGACTTTAGCTGTGCCTGTGACTTCAGCAGGTGAGATTTCCAAATACACTTGAGTGTATTTGGAAGATTTAGTAACAGAAGAAAGCTGGCTGAGTCATGATTATAGTCCAATTAATTTTGGATGGGCTATAGCATATAGCACATGGATTGCTGGGTGATGCTCTGTTCCAGCAAGAGAAGGGGTGAAAGGAGAAAAAGCCAACAGGCAGGATGTGTGATCATATCTGCAATCCCTATTTTAATGTGTTTTTAAAATATTGCAGCTAAAAACATCTTGCAGAATTTTCATATGAAGTGGTTTCTATTTTTGCCAGCACCACACTTTCTTTAGCACATTTTAAAATTTTCTAATCTGTGTATCATCGTGAAAGGTGCTGAATGTCACATTAGAAACAAGTTATTTACATGTTTCTGCTGACATTGTGTGAAAGTGTTTTGTCAACTTCTTTAATTTGCTTGTAAACAAGTATTTTTATCAACATTAGAGTGGTGTTATTCATGTCAAGTTGCACCTGCCTTTCCATCCATTTCCATGCCTGCAATATTCATGGACAATTAACTATCCAGCAAGCAATTACAGTCTCAGGTGTATTCTAGGTCTCCACTGAAAATTGGGCATTGAACTAATGAAGCCAATATTTCAGACTTATCTTTTAAATACTAGGACACAGAATGTGGTCTCTTTGCTCACTCTTGGTTTGTCCCTTCCTCTACTCGTAATGCTCCAGAGAGACATATATCGTGCGACAGTATAGTTGCTAAAAGTATGACTAGAGAAATTGCCGTTTCTATTTAACTTCATTCCCTCCACTTGTGCAGGGCATACAGAGAAAGAAAAAAGTGCAGAACTTGCAAAGTGTTGAGTGTTTAAGAGGTGAGATATGCTCTTATCTTCCCTTGTCTGGAATGAGATGTAGGAATGACCAGAGTCTCCAAGTAAGCATTCTGTACAGGTACAGCGGAAACAATATTTACAGAATATTATGCCTAAGAACTGCATCTGTTTTTCTTTGACGTATACTATAGCGAAGCATAATGTATCATCATCT
>NW_009211348.1:0-9011 GCF_000690835.1 Fulmarus glacialis | reverse complement strand
CCAACCCAAACCATTCTGTAATTCTATGACAAGCTGCACCATTTAAAATCAAACTAAAAAACCCCAACACTCCTTACGCTCCCCAGTGGTGCCACTTTCTAAGTGAAACTTTCTTTGATTCTATGATTAAGACAATGTTCCCCTCCTCAAAAGGGAACAAAAAAATCTCCCAAGCCCCATAATTTGGCTCCATCATCTTAAGGAAGAACAAAATTTGAAGGAAGGTAGCATGTGAGAAGAAATTTGTCAACTTTTAGTCAATTACATGCTCTTTCTAAAGGCATCACCTGCCTAGGACTCCCTTCTGGAAGATAAAAACCTTACACGATGTCTCATATGAGCAGAGACCTTAAAGTTGGTAAAAGAAATGTAAAGAGAAGAGGTCTTTGAGGGAGGACTTAAGGATTTTAAATAACAGACAGTATACTGTCAAACTGTGGCTCCCCCAGAAGTCTCCTGCCTCAGTAATCAGGCAGGCTTTATATGCATTTACATGCAACAATACACCAGCGTTCTACTACGGCTATAATTCAGAGATTTCAGAAACTGCACTTATTAGGAACGATAAAAAACCCTGTTGCAGCTAGTATCTTAAAGGATGAAGTGCAGAACTGTAGTTACTTATATTTGGACAGAGGCGTTTCAACAAGACTACATACCTCTGCTGTTAAATTCAGTACACCGTCGAGCCTTCAGAACTGTTGCTAGTTTGTTCAGCAATTTGTGTTGCTCCGAACTAAGATTGCTCCCCAGTATACCAAGAGGTCCATCTCTTCGCTGGCCGGGGCTCAGTGTCTGCATGAACAGAAAATCCTACAATAAGATGAATGTTTGGGAACATAAAGAAAGCAATTAACTTGTTTGATAGCTTTATTTAATAAGAATAAGCATTTTGAAAAACAATTCATGGCAACCTTAGTGGACAGGGTCCATAAATAAATCTCTGTATAACAAACCAGCTCTAGAGGAAAAAAGCTTGACATTAGAGGCACTTCATTTACCTTATGCAAGGTACCAAAACAGCTTGTGCATCAGTTTTTTCCTTTTTTTTTTTTTTTTTTTTTTTTGAGACACTGGTGTGCACACATATAGCTGGTTAAACATTGTGTAAACAGTCTTGCCTGTGTTGAAGGAGAAAAAAATTTCCCAATAAAATAGTAAAGCCTCCTACTTTTAGTGAAGTATTACCAACAGATACGCTACCAATACGTTGAGTAACCTATGTAATTAACATCTGCACTTCCTTTTACTAAAAGGTCCCTAATACATTGCCCTGTAAGTAATGAATGCTTAAGTTTTTTTATGCGGATGCTAGTAATGCAAAGTAAGAGGAGCTGCTTGCTCAAGTTTTATGCTGACAAGGATGTGATACTTCAGCTCCTAGGTCTTCCTAAGTACTCCCAGATTCCATAGTACAGACATACCTTTGAGACCCAGTTAGCCTAAAGCCTCAGGCTTTGGATCAAGTCATCCATATGAGCTGGTAACCATCCACTGGCACACATCCCAAAGCAAATGCAAATACTGAGTGCTTTGTTTGCGACAGAAAAGCTGCATCTTACATTTGCTACATGCGGGAGGAACAGCCGTATCCTTGCCGATTTAGCTGCAACAGTTTACTTTTGGCCAATGGGTATTATCTTACTATGGGTATCAGTGAGGAGGGATCAGGCTGTATACCCTGGAGCAGACTAGGACTGCTTGTAGTAGCCAGGTCAGTTTAATCATCATTCATTAGGAAGCACAAAGCATTTCATAATGCAGTAACTTGTTAAGTTTGAATAACCTGATTTTGGACACAAGTACTAAGAAGTTTTTGGCAAAAAGAGGGGAAAAACAAAAACCAAAACCCCAAAACAATCTTCCAAAAACTGTTTTCAACTGCTGAGCTGTTATCTTCATTGTTGGGCAAAGGACGATACTGGAACAGCCTTTTAAAGGCACACAAAAAGCACCTGGAGCAAAGACTGCTGCTGCTTTCAGCCAGTTTGAAAAGTAGAACAAATTTAAATATGCAGAAAAACAACAACAATAGCAAAGTTCAATCAACAGTACTTCAAAAATAACACAGCGTTCATTCTCCTATAATAAAGCCACATTACAAGAAATATCCTTTGTTTTCCTAGATAAAGCTGTAACACAGAATATCATAGCTTGTAAGTGTCCCCATAGCTTGTAAGTGTCCCACATACATTCTAGAAATATTGTCCAGGTTAAAGGCAGGTGATGTACTGTACTTAGGTCCAAGCCTTCAATACTTAACAGGATAAACTTACGGTTTTTTAAACAGCAAAACAAAAAAAAAAAAACCACACACACTTACCTCAGAGGGTTGGTTAAGTGAAAATGATTCATTCTTCACTGGTAACATGAGCACAGACTTCATCTTTTCACTTTCTGCATAGTCCACAGGTCGCAGACCAAATATATTACTGGCAAAACAAGCACAGATGGATTTAAGTAAACAAAATGTGACTTGATTCTTAACTAACTGGGCACATTAGCTGGGTAGCTTTCCCTCCCACTTTCTTATTGATATGTAATTTCAGCTAAAAACCACTAAGCTTCAAGTAAGAATTGCATCCAAGACAGCATTCAGCTGAGGAGTAAGGGATGTTCAGAGCAGTATGTTCAGCTAAATAAACCACAGTCCTTGTTAAACTGTTTCAAGATGCGCTTTGATATCGTTCCCAAGACCCGGAAATTTCAGCTTTAATCTTTCATTGCAGTCATATAACCAAGAACTGTATTTTTGGCTTACCCATTTGCTATAAAAGACATGTCACAAGATTCTACATACTGTGTTAAACACTGGAGCTTGAAACGGTTATGCTTTTATGGGAAAAGCTACCTGCTTCCTACTTGGAAACTGTGACTCCCTTGCACTTCCAAAATTTGAGTATGCATCTCATTTTCCCTCAGTGTGCTGTTCCACAGCCAATTCATTCAAATCTTAGTTGGTTTGCCGATTTTGTTGAACACTATTCATCCTATGTGGCACCTCATAGTTATTAGATATGCTTCAAGACCCCTTTCCTCCCCCATTCTTTTAACATTAGTCTGATGGATACGATTTGCTATAAACACATAAAGCACAGCCACAGATTCTATCTCTTCTTCACACAACTTTGCAGCTGCAGGACAGTAGTGAGCGGAGGAAAGCTTGAAACTGCAGAACAGGTATAATTGCCACTAACAAACATGATCCTCTGCCAACACTCTTGGGAAATATTCTGCTTGCTTTGCCCTTTGCAAGAATAATGGCTATTCCAGCTGATCCTCTTCTCCCCACCTCATGTAGCTCTGGCTCTCAAAAGGCATAATAAGAGCTTGTTATGAAGGGGAAGCTTGTCACCGAGAACAAAGCCCTGACTGAGTATCTGAAATCCGGCAAGCTTAGTCATCAAACAATGAAACATTTAAAGAGGTCAAAAAACCACTGCATCTTCAAAGCGCTGTCTCTTAGTTAGCCACACGTTCCTGAGCACAGTAGGAATCTAGGAAGCTTTATAGGGAATTCCACATAAGGCCATAACCCAATCTAGCCCAAACTGAAGCTCAAATCATTAAGTCTTCACTCGGACTTAACTGGGGGGCTTTAGGCAGTGCAAAGCTGAAAGATGCATCTGACCTTAGCACCTTTCTATGCTCCTGACTGAGCACTGCTCGCTAACATAGCCTCTTGGGAAAACAACAATCCACAAAAATCCCACACAGAAGATTCTGGGATGGTATTTTACAATTGCTGATTTTACAATGTTACCAACCCCAAGCTCTTCCGTGTTACTAATGAGCAAAGAGCTAGCATAATACAAATTCTGCAGACTAAAAGATAATTGTTTAAATCTCAGCCCAGTCCTGGGAGTTGCAGCCCATTAAATATTGTCATGCTGTTTCTGCTTTGTCATGCATCATCTGGGTAGCTCTTGCCCTTTCTTTAAATAAGGGCCGTATTCAACTCAAACTGCTGCAGCATAGTTCCTTTGAACAATGCATCCAGAGAGGGGGGGCAAAAAAAAAGTATTAGCACAAACACTAAAATCACCTTTATACTAGATGGCTGACCTTTTACTGTGAACCAAGCAGGGGAGGAAATCACTGCATGTCAGTAGCAGAGGTTTGGGAGCATCTCCCCCCGCAAGTCACAGTAAGATCCCTGACAGCTGGAAAAAACCTCATGAATGTTTACCATAGATAAATATATAGGCCTCCACAGTTAAATATAGAACATTTTTTGCCAATTAAACTGTACAAATAAGAGCTCTAGCTACCCCCTCTCTATTAACTTAATTTTTTTCCTCCATTTTTAAGATCATTTCAGTCGCTTCTTACCAGTGTGTTGCAAATGCTATCCCGTCATTATGCAGCATTGAAGAATTAATGGCTACTCATAGGATGTTAAGGTCGCACGGTTAAAGTAAAATGTGACAAACTTGGGAGCTCAGGTCTGAGAAAAGGAACACCAGCCCAAGGAATAGGTTTAAGAGTTCTGAATATTTGCAACAAAGCAGCTTGTTGAGCTTAAGGAAAGTGAGAAAAAGTAGCTGAAACAGGAGAAAAAAAGGTCTACAGAATAAAAACTAAGACAACGAACACATCCAGACAACAGATTTCGAGTGTGGTATTGTTTTAATTTACACATCCTTTTCAAAGAAAAACGATGAAAACCAGATTTGTTCTTTTTAGTTAGGCACTCACTAACCATCCAAAAAGCAAATAATCATGATCAGGAAGAGACCTTTTGCCCAGTCTCTGTTGGGCTGCTACAATTATCAATGCAGTTACTTGAGGAACAGTTTTTAATATATTAGGAATGTATATTATTTTTAGCCCTATGATCAGGATCAAGGACCAGATCTATGCAGCCACAAGAACACCAGTAAGGCACAGGAATGGGAAAGAGGAGCGTTTGGCAAAAATGTGTGCTCAGATCTGTCTTTAGTCAGCCAAGTTGAACAAGAGAAATCATCTACCTTGTTCAGAGTAAAAAATGAATTTTGATCCAGTTTGCAAAACAAAACTAAGTGGGACATGCACATTAGGCCCACCCTAATACACAAACACAGCATTTTTAGAAATATCAATAACTATGTTTGTGCGCTCCTACTATAGCTCTGGATTTGTTGAGAATGGGTCCGGTGCACATGACTGCTTAACAAGACAAGTTCCACACTTGGAAGACAGACACAATTGTTTCTATAAGAGAGAAATAAGTGTCTCTCGTGCTTAAGCTAGAATACCAGGTCTCTAAGGCATACTTCTTTCTACCAGAATGCAAGTGGGCTTTTTGCAAGTTGTTTTAAACATTCAAGAGTCAGATGTATCCTTTGATGCACGCAGTCTATTAGTCAGTCATCAAGGTACTGAATAGCCAGTAGAGGGCTCTTACAGCTAGAACAAATTCCAATCAAATCTCTGTGCTGAGAACAAAGATGAGCCCAGTGAAGAGCAACTCAAGGTAATCTGCTGAGTATGACTTTACATGAGATGACAGATGATATCTTAAGGACTGACAGACCAAAGAAGTTCTTATGAAAAGCTTTAGAAATAGGATTCGGTTTATGATACAACATTGCTGAAGTCTTAGGTCTGAAGACAACAGAGGTTACTGCTGTAGTCAAAAAGAAAGTTAACATTACTTCTAAATGTTTCAATAAACTTTCAGGAAATAAGCAACCAGAGGAGATAAGATACATAAGGAGACACACCTTTGTCAATTCTTTAGAAGCCCCAAACTTTCACAGCTTTTGACACAAGCAAGCAATGACTATATAATACTTTGTAATCAGGAGTTTTAAGCTGCTCCATTTTGACACCAGAAGTTATTTGCTGTCTACAACTGAGCATAAACCAAGTTTTACCCCAGCCCCACAAAAAGAGTTCAGTACTGAATGGAAGTCCCACAACCAGGTGCCAGTGCAGTACTGTAACCACTAATTCCCATATGGAAATCTGACCAGTTTGAGCTCTCCAGTCAGTACCCTTATTCTGAGAGTGTGGTAAGCAGAAATCTTTTCTGAACCTGATGGAAGGAAAAAATTTAATCTGTGTAGCCAGAAAGACTTAGATATCCAAACAGAGCCAGGGTTTTAATTAACCTGCTGTCAGAAGGAAGTTAAGCATACTGTCTTGCACTTAACAGTGAAGTCCTGCACTACCTTGACTTAGAAAAAGCAGATAAAATTATGTCAGTGTTATGGGTCTAATGCCTCCTGGAATTAACTACAGGTTATAATAGTTTTTGGCCCTATGCCATTCACAGTTGAGGACCACCGTCTATCCCTAAGCATTCCCACAGGTTTGTTCAGAATCAGACTCACAACTACTCAAAGACAGCTAACACCTAAAAAAAACAGGGCAACAACAACATTTTTCCTAATGCTAAACTTATTGTGCATGAAGAACTGGCAAGATAGCCCATTTGAGTGAAAGCATTTAGGAAGTACTGTGAAATTGCAAATGCACAGATCTAATTTTTCAAATCACTTGGCTTGCTGTGAAGCAAGGAAAAAAAGACAGAATTCAAGAGAGTGAGCACATGGAAAAAAGCTATAAAAAACAGATTAGCTATGTGTAGGAGATTAACTTAAAAAAATTAACTAGACCAGTGGGACAATTAATAGGTCCACTGGTCCATATAATATTTTTCATTTGTAGTTCGTATCTTTCCCAGTCAGTGAAAACTTCGAATGGCAAATGAAGTGCCACAACTATTCAATCTTACAGATTTCCAAAAAAAATTTTTTGCCAAGGAATATTGAAATCCTAGGATTGCTTTCTGGCAAAAGAGGTAGTTCTCATCTGTATTTGCTTGGTCCAAAAAGATATGTAGCTGCTTCATATTACATACAGTTACTTCTTAATGCACTATGTATTAACATGCAAGGAGAAAAAACTAGCCTGAAAGACACTTGGAATGAGATATACTTGATGGGTCTGTGAACCTGACGATCTAAATCTGAAATTGCGAAGTCTCGGCTCTCTGATGGCTAGGGTTATGCTAATATCTGTGCACCTCATGAATTGAGGTCCCTTGGAAAGTGGCTGTATTTGCTCCCAGATATATCTTACATCCCTCTACAGACCAGGGGATCTTACCTGCCTTTGGGCCTGCAGTCAGTAAATATTGCACGTCTTTAAAAAAATACTTCATCTTGCACGATTGAGTATCATACTAAATTTCAAAACTACTGCTGTAAGCAGGCTATTCAACACAAGCTCTGTTTTTATTCCAGTAGATTAACTCTCCAACATGCAAGGGACATTAAGACGCAAAACTGAGTTAATTCTATGGTCAAAATAGCAGCAAGACATCAGTCAATTTTGTTGGGTTTCATGCTATATATTCCATAGTGTCCAAAGTAAGATTTGAATACATTTATCATATTCACAATTTACTCAGCTTAGCTAAAAGGAAAAGACTTAAAGAAACCACAGTGAACTAATCAAACTTTCCTCCCTGCCCCCATAAGGTAATGAAGAATCACTTTAATATGCCACGAAAAAGAGGGCCCTCTCCTGGGCTGAAACTTAGTTCACTGAGAGCCTAAAGAGCCCACAAAAGGACTAGAAAGAGTTTCATACACACACAAAAAAAAGCAAACTAAAATTACACAAATTTATCAGTTTGGCAAAATTGATTTGGTATAGTCTTAGCTCACACACTGCATACATCTAAAGTTAAGGCACTACTCAGGTATATTCCTAAAGAAAATAAAAACTTTGAGAAGAGATGCAAATTCTACTCATCGCTGCTTGATTTCTACTTTAAACATGATAGAGTAATAATGTGAAGGTGAGCAGATTCTGTATTAAGTACAAAGAGGCCAATTATAACTAGTCATACTGAAAAGACTAGAAGAAGCAATGAAGCTGGTGGAAGGTCTACAGCAAAAGTCCTATGAGGAGCAACTGAGGGAAATGGGGTTGTTTAGTCTAGAGAAAAGGAGGCTGAGGGGGACCTTATCGCTCTGTACAACCCCCTGAAAGGAGGTTGTAGTGAGGTGGGTGTCAGTCTCCTCCCAGGTAACTAGCAATAGGACGAGAGGAAATGGCCTCAAGTTGCACCAGGGGAGGTTTAGGCTGGACATTAGGAAAAATGTCTTCACCGAAAGGGTTGTCAAGCCTTGGAACAGGCTGCCCAGGAAAGCAGTAGAGTCACCATCCCTGGAGGTTTTTAAAAGATGTGTTTATGTGGTGCTTAGGGACATGGTTTAGTGGTGGACTTGGCAGTGTTAGGTTAACGGTTGGACTTGATGATCTTAAAGGTCTTTTCCAACCTAAATGATTCTGTTCTATGATCTTAAGTGATCACTCTGTTCTCGCTTCCTGTTTTTAAAACTGTGGTCTGCACATCTCGGGGATCTGGGAAAAAATTCACTTAAGAAAAGCAAGCTTCTTGTCAGATGTGACTTCATTATAAGAGCACCTGCATCCACTAGAATAAAGGTTCAAATCCACTTACCTAGACAAATCCAACCACTGTATAATTAGGACTACAACTACCAGAAGCAGTGGCAGAAAAAAACCAGTAAGATTTGCAGTCATGATCCAGAGAAAGATCATGGCACAATTCATTGCTGGAAGCTAGCAGGGCACAGGAAGGAAGGGAGGGAGGCACAAGACATTCTCAGAAGTCTCAGACATACAGTTCTTGTTTCTGTTGTTCCTTAGTAATGTTTGGAAGAGGTCAATAAAATCTTACTATTCAAGCCTGAACACTTTACTTGTACATGCCTTCCTCTATGTCTCTAATGCTCTCTGTAAAAACAGAAAGGAAAAAAAAAACCACCTTCCCATCATCAATGCAATAGTAATATGCACAGTAACATTTCAGCCAGAGATAGAGAGCCTACAGAAGATTTGGAAGCCTTCATTTTTTCGGGGGGGAAGTACAGGACTGGATTTTTGCCAAAGCTTTTGTGGTTCTTTTTGCCAGACAAATGAAACCAAAGGCAGCTGAATTTGTTCCCAAAACGATTTTAAATTAAAAGAAATAAATTTTTATATAT
>NW_009211347.1:1006-2580 GCF_000690835.1 Fulmarus glacialis | reverse complement strand
CAGCCCCTGGGCAAGAGCAAACATCCCCTTGTCTCCCCCTTTCCCGGAGCGGAGGTCGTGACAGTATCCATCAGCCCAAACCCCTGCGTCCCCCCAGTTTCTGCAGCGGGGTGCTGCAGTTTGCACCCTCCCTCCCTGGCTTTGGGGGTTGACAGGGGAAACTTCGACCTAAAACCCCTTTGTAATGGTCACCATCGCTGCACCCGGCTGGTGCCCCCCCGGAGCAGCTCCTGGCTCTCCGCAAAGCACGTGCTATGTGTGCTACAGCTCACGACGGCTCCGAGCTGGAGGAGCTCGCCTGCCCTCCCCGCCTCCGTCAACGACAAAAACCAGAAATACGGTTTGTTTGGTGTTTGTCTCGGGTCGAATGCTGTCATGCTGCTCTTGTTGGGATGGAAAATGCATCCAGTTTTCCACAGAAACAAAAAAGATTCCCCATCTGTGTCAAATTTGTAATACAGCCTGGGGGAAGATGGGAAACAAATTTAGCTCTTTTTTTTTTTTGCTATCAGAAAAAGCCCTGTTTCCTGGCAAAGAGCGGAGCCGAGCTTCGCCCCGGAGCACGGCGGTGATGTGACCCACCACCGCTCCCGCAGCCCGAGCTGCCCCGTCCCATCCCATCCCGCAGCATGTGCCGAAACACCAGCAGGAGCCGGGCAAAGGGAATTGGGAGAAGACCCCCGATGCCCAGCTCGCGGCCCCGGCGTGGCTGCCAAACGGTTATTCTCCCTGACAACCTGCTCAGGCACTTCCATGCGTGTGCAGGACTTCTCTCCCCAATCTGCAGCCCATCACGTGGGAGCTAATAACTGTTTCCTCCGCAGATAAGGGAGAAGCCTCAGAAATCCAGCCAAGCCCGGACAACAAGGCTTCGGGATGCTGGGGATGCTGCTGGGCGCCCAGCGGGGCAGCAGCCCGTCCCCCCCTCCCCTCGCTCTGCGGCTCAGCTGGTCCCCAGGCGAAGGAAATCCCCCACCGAGGAGGGAGACGTGGGTGGATTACGCACTTTGCTGCAAAAAAAAATAAAAAAGCTGTTTCTCCAGCTCTAGAGAAAGGGGCCACGGAGGCAAGGGGGAGGCTCAGAGGATACGGGGGTTTCTCCAGCCCCGTGCCCAGGCTGAGCCGTTGGCAGGTCCCAGCTCCCCATCGCCCATGCTGGATGAGCCCCAGGTGCCCGGGCTCCATCCACAGCGCGGCAGGTTCGGGTCTCTCACCGCGGCGTCGGTGCTCCCTCCCGCCTTCCCTCCCTCCAGCAGGAACAACTGGGAATTCTCTAACAAAACATTTCTTCACTGGAAAAGCATCGGTTTGTGGCAACCAGAGCTGTTTGTGGGAAAGGACTGGATTTTGATTATTTTTAGCCTGGCTTCCTAAGGAAATGTGGCTTAAGCAATCACACGGTCTGTCTGCCTGTCCGCCCAGCTGTCTGCCCGTCTTCCCCCAGCCACGTCTGATCCCACCGGCCGATTCCAGCCGGATTTGATGGAGGACAAGGATCAAAAATAGGAAGTTTGCACATTTCCACGAAAAGCTGTGGCCGAGTGGCAGGCGGGGCACCGACAGACACACCTCGG
>NW_009211347.1:394-979 GCF_000690835.1 Fulmarus glacialis | reverse complement strand
ACCCCAGCAGCCCCATCCACGCCAGCTTTGCTGGGCTTCAGGCTCCCCAGGTCCCGCTCAGTTCCAGGGTATTTCCTCAGCATTGCAGAGGAAGGAGAAATACGCTCCTTGCAGCTAAAACTCATTTGCAGAAGTTGGAAAGACTCTCAATAATCTTCCCGTTGAGCAGCTCCCCAGGCAGAGGCACCTTTGGCAGGCGTCCTGCCCACCACAGCGGGCAGAGCCGCGCTCGCAAGCAGGAAAGTCCTCCCTGGAGCCAGGGGCCGGACTCTGCCAGGTCTTGGGCATCAGTTAATAACAGCAGCCAGGCCAGACGTCCTAAGGGTCACGGTCCTGACCCCACACCCCAGGGTATTGCCAGCCTGCTGCTGGCTTGTCCCCAAATTGCCTTTTTCATAAGGAAAAAAATGAGCAAGCATCCCAGCACGCCCCAGCCCCACGCCGTTAGCCTGTCTCGCTGCCACAGCCTCTCTTCCCGATGGAGAAAAGACCCTGGGGCCGGGCAAAACGCCTCCTCCTCCGCAGGCAGGGCAGCGCGGGGGGGACTCGCCCAGCCCTGGCCAAGCGGGGCAGAGCAGCCGCACC
>NW_009211347.1:0-334 GCF_000690835.1 Fulmarus glacialis | reverse complement strand
AATTCAAAGGCTACGTGATTTGCTCCCGAGTTATTATGTGTCACTGCGTATATTCGAGACAGCCTTAAGCCCTCAGAAGCTGGTGGCCAGCAGAGCAGCGGAGGTTGAAGCGTGGAGGCTGGCAGAAGCAGAAAGCTGCTCTTCGTTTTGCCCCTGTAGAGGCGGGGAGGAAATCTTGCACCGCCTTTTCCACTGATGCAGTGACAATAATAGGTGCTTAATTTAATTTGTGCTGTTTCCAGTCATCAACTTTGACGTGCTTCCAGGAAGCAACGGGTTGACTTTCATTTCTGTGTTTGAAAATTTGGAAGTCAGTGACCAGCCAAGGCGGAGC
>NW_009211346.1:0-5573 GCF_000690835.1 Fulmarus glacialis | reverse complement strand
CGGGCAGGTGTTGCTGCCCAGCGCGGTGCGACGGGGTCGGTGGAGGGGCCTCGCACACCCTCGGCCCACCTTGTCCGGGAGCAAAGTGCTGGGGAGGCAGAGGGTGCGGGAGAGCAGCCATTGTTTTCAAGGTGGAATGCGTGCGTGTTTCAGTGATGTATTCAATACTAGATGCACATAAACATAGAGGAATTTCTGTACTATGCCAAATAACATTGAAGTGCTGTGCGTCACAGCGTTGTGGCAATAAAACATTGCTGAAAGAATCGTGCGCATCGTGTCTTTGCTTAAGTGGCAACTCTCCCTTTATATGATGTTTTTAGGTGCTTTTGGGTGTTGGGAATTTTGTCTCTCTTTCAGACACAGAATGGGCAGAGTATCTCACAGTTGGGGCCACAAGAGGTGAGGAAGAAGTTGTCATTCTGAATGACGTAAGTGAGAGAAGCTGGCGATTGTGTTGTTCAGCGATCTGTTTACCTGTGTCATTGCGGTAGGTAATTCAGCAGTTGCAGGTAACGTCGTAATGTTAAAGCAGTTAAGTCAAGTAGGAAAACTCCACGCAGGAGGGAAAGATGGGTTTATCTAACAACAAAACCCACTTCACTAACAGTCTCGTACTTGGAAGCACGAAGATGCACGTGTTGAGTGGTCTGTCCATGACGTTGGCACCGAGGCCTGATAAGTTTAAAGAGCTTCAGATAACGATTAGCCTGGGCTGCTAGGGATCAGCTGGTGAGAGCTGCAGTGCCACAAGGAGCTTTAATAAGGCTGTATGACACAGCCAAGCAGCCAGCACAGTTCATTCCAAACGCTGATCTTCAGCAGCACAGAGACTCTCTTCTGAGTGCTGCTTCCTGAGTATGTCCTAGGAAAACAGACTGGACTAAGGTTTATGCATGCAAATGATTCAAGGATGAAAATCCAGCAGACTACTTGGATAGATTAAGAGAAATGTTTATAAGTAATGCAGGAATAGAAAACCCTATGGAGCAAGCAAGACCTGCACTTGTTTCAATTTTTGTTCAAGGCTTGGGTTCTAAAGTTTCTGAAAATACTGAAATATTTTAATTGGCTGGGCGGGAAAAAAGTAGAGGAAATACTATCATAGAATCGTAGAATGTCTCAAGTTGGAAGGGACCCATAGGGATCATCAAGTCCAACTCCCTGCTTCTCGCAGGACTACCTAACACTGAACCATATGCTTAAAAGCGTCAGCCAGACACCCCTTGAACTCTGACAGGCTTTGTGCTGTGACCACTTCCCTGGGGAGCCTGTTCCAGTGACTGACCACCCTCTCAGTGACGAACATTTTCCTAATGTCCAATCTGAACTTCCCCTGACGCAGCTCCACTCCATGTCGTCGCATCCTGTCGCTGGTCACCAGAGAGGAGATCAGCACCTCCCCCTCCACTGCCCTCCTTGAGGAAGGTGTAGACTGCGATGAGGTCACCCCTCAGCCTTCTCTTCTCCAAGCTGAACAAGCCAAGTGACCTCAGCAACCTCTTGTAAGTCATGCCCTTGAGGTCAGTCAGCATCTTGGTCACCGTCCTCTGGACACACTCTAATGGTTTGACGTCCTTCTGTTGAAGCGCCCAAAACTGCACACAGTACTCAAGGTGGGGCTGCACTAGTGCAGTGTAGTGGGACAATCACCTCCCTCAACCAGCTTGCTATGCTGTGCTTGATGCACCCCAGGACACGGTTGGCCCTTTTGGCTGCCAGGGCACACTGTTGACTCCCCTTCAACTTGCCATCAACCCAAACCCCCAGATCTCTTTCCGCGGGGCTGCGCTCCAGCCTCTTGTCCCCTAAGTTGTATGTATAAGCAGGATTACCCCGTCCTAGGTGGAGAATCCGGCACTTGCACTTCTTAAATTTCATACGGTTGGTGATTGTCCAGCTTTCCAGTCTATCCAGATCTCTCTGCAAGGCCTCTCTACCCTTGAGGGAGTCCACAGCTCCTTGTAGTTTAGTATCGTGTGAGGCCACATCTTGAATACTGTGTTCAGTTTTGGGCCCCTCACTACAAGAAAGGCATTGAGGTGCTGGAGTGCGTCCAAAGAAGGGCAACAAAGCTGGTGAAGGGTCTAGAGAACAAGTCCTATGAGGAGCAGTTGAGGGAACTGGGGTTGTTTAGCCTGGAGAAAAGGAGGCTCAGGGGAAACCTCGCTCACAACAACTACCTGAAAGGAGGTTGTAGCGAGGTGGGTGTCGGTCTCTTCTCCCAAGTAACAAGCGATAGGACAAGAGGAAATTGTTGCGCCAGGGGAGATTTAGATTGGAGATTAGGAAAAATTTCTTCACCGAAAGGGTTGTCAAGCGTTGGAACAGGGAAGTGGTTGAGTCACCATCCCTGGAGGTGTTTAAAAGATCTGTAAATGTGGTGCTTAGGGACATGGTTTAGTGGTGGACTTGGCAGTGTTATTAGGTTAACGGTTGGACTTCATTATCTGAAAGGTCTTTTCCAACCTAAATGATTCTGTGATTCTATGATCATTGGCAAACTTGCTTAATTTACATTCAACTTCTGTATCCAGATCATTTAAAAAAACATTAAAGAGCATTAAAGAGTAGAAAACCTCTTACTTGCTGGGCACTACACACGCTTTTCAGACACAGTTGGCAGTCATTTACACATTCTGTAGTCATTCAATAATTCAAAAAAGAAAACATAGCTTACAACTTCATTTCATATAGCTCACAGCCAAATGTCTGGTCCCTGAGCTCCTCATATTTCTACCCTCCTAATTACTAGCATTTGAAAATGTAATGCACTGATAGAAATGGGAGACCTTTTCCCTCACTCCAACCCATTTCTTTCTAATGTCACAATTTTAGGTCATGATTTGTGTATTCTGAACACTTAGGTTGCTAACATTACTTTACTGAGCATACCCTACTATCTTTAAGATACCAAGCAATCCCCCAGGAGGAGAACTCAGGTTTTATGAGAACAATTGGCTTCAGTTATCCTGTAACAATTGTGGTCCATGTCATCCTAGAAGGTGTACTAATAATTGTTTTAAAGGTCACTGGGAACATTGTTGACAGGTTTGGAGTTGGGGAAGTATAACTAGGGAAGGTGCCTCTGGACACGTAAACTGGTTCTGTGCAGACTACACCAGCCACTAACAGAAGAGCTTTGCAATATAGGGTTTTGACAATTTAGGAATAACGTCCTGATGAATTACACATATCTGTAGTTGCTTAGCCTGTTTATCTCTGATCATATAGCCTTTATATTGATTATAGGTTTTTACAATTGTGGGAACTTGTGATACTGATACTCTTGAAACTCCTTGAATCCTTTTTATATATCTACATTCATCAAGAACTAAAACAATTGTGCCAAAATGGGTGGTGACCCTAGCAGGTCAGCCCCAAAAACCATATATTCCCTGGGCTGCTTCTATTCTTTAACACTTTTTAGTGATAGTACAGCAGCTACCTCTAATTTGGCTATTGCCTCCATACAAGCAATAGCGGACGAACTCAATTTTTCCTCCCCTAATGCCTCTGTTTGCAATCGTTAGTTTCCCGTCTATACCCAGGCCCCTCAAAAGATTGATGGGAAACACTGTTCAGCCGTTGGGGACTTAATTCTTGGTTATCAAGCCTATTAGCCACTCTTATTAAGATTTTACTTCCTGTGGTTGTTATGCTCTTGCTGTTTTGTGGTTTTTTTCAATGTGTTCAGACTTGTCTGACAAACATAGTACGTAGGAGTATGCAAGGGTATAGACATACCCTTCTTGATGACCCTTTATAAGGCAGGTGTGCCTATAAAAAACAAAGGGAGGACTGTTGAGAATTGTTAGGATTAATAGCCTTGCTTAGCACTAGAAGCTAAAGTAGTCGAAGCCTTAGGCCACAAGAGCTGACCAAGAGTAAACTTTTTGATAAAACTAATGCTGCAAACACAGAACTAGCTGAAACCAGCCAATGTGAGCAGAGTGAAGAAGAAAAGGACCAAGGAAACAATTCCAAGAGAATGAGGTAACTTCAGAAGAAGGCCAGCTCAGTAATCAAGAAAACCAATAAGAAATCAAGAGTCCACCGACCAGAATTAAGTGATTGGACTTGGGGATCGGGTGATGGGTGGTACGGGTATAGTTGGGGTGTGCGATCTGCAATAGAGGTCCCTCTTCAGAGGCACCCAGCTCGAGCTGCTCTGCATGTCAGATAAATAAACCACTTATTTACTCAGCAGATTGGCGACTCGCCTTCTTCAAGCAGGAACCTAGGGCTGAGCCCTGTTGAGGTGGCATCTGCATAATTCCTAACATGGAGTAAGTGGCGGCTGCGTTAATTCCTAACATGGAGTAAGGGGCGGCTGCATAATTCCTGCAGTAGGCCTGGACTCCATCGATGCTTATGATGAAATCATCATCAAGTACAAAGTAGGCCTGGTGAGACAGTTCACTTCTATGTCTTTATGAAGTCCCACTCTGAGTTTCAGAAATCCACAGAAAATTTGTTTCAACATTCAGCGTAAGCATTTGTGTTTTTTAATGCTGAAGCAAACCAGATAATTTAGTCATACCTAAATTTCAATGCCTTAAACAGGGGAAAAGGTATAGTAGGTACCTATATATAAACCAAGGAAAAATAGTATGAGAAAAGAGAATCTCTCTGTTGTAGACTAAGCATCCGTTAAAAAGATAAGAATTTCTATGCAGCTATGCATTTGTGGAAAAGTCATGCATCAATTATTGCATCTCTATATTTTTTATATGTTGGTCAGACTTGCTCCCAAAACCAGCTGTATCGTGTTCATAATCCCAAACCTTTTCCTTCCCAGGCAAACTGGCATAGTTTTGTTGAAATCAAAGTTGCTATGATGTTTCATCCACACTTACAACTCTGCATCGGTCCTTATAATAGTACAGAGCTATAATTCGTGACCGCATTGTTCAAAGATTACAAAAACTAGACCATGCTATGACCTGTAGGAAACAGTTATTTCTTCTCTGTTGCAGGAAATTCTGAACAGACGTGGTTTTGACTTAGCAAGATGATTTAAATGGACACTTCCAGGATTGTGTTAATTTACTTTCCAGACAACATGAAATTAGAAGAAACAAACCCTAGAAATACCTTCTGTTTCCTGTTCGCCATAAAAGGTGGCTAAAAATGTGGCAACAGAAAGATGGCCACATTGTAGAAATCTAAGATATGATCCATTGTAAGTTTAGGAAAGATACAGAGTGACGCGGAAGTCACGGACACAATGCATTCGATCAATATGATCGCGTTAATGCCACTTTATTACGCAGCTTTACTTCAATTTATACATAGTTGTCATAAGCACGCCCCCCAACACACAGCTCCCATAGGCTATCGCAATAATTCACACGCTTGTAACTCAGCTATGATTTGTGCTAGCCTTCTGTCCACGCGCCTTCGTTCTGTAACGTCTGTGTCCTTGCTGACATCCTCTTTTACTTGCTTTTCAGTCCAACTTCTTTGATTTCTTGCCAGGTACTTAGTTTCTCAAACTTCCCTATCTCTGTAAATGACCTTCAAGCTTAGCACAGCCCGCAACTGCCTAGTTTGGATTGCTCATTATGTGT
>NW_009211345.1:0-43612 GCF_000690835.1 Fulmarus glacialis | reverse complement strand
CAAAAAAAACCAACCCCAAAACCATGACACCATGGGCCAGCCATGAACAACACATTCAGATTAAAATAAAAAAAAAAATTACAATGTTGTTTAGAAAATAGGAATTTGTTAAAGTTTTTGTTTTAAATAACCATTGTGACAGCATGTTACACTTGCCACATTCTCCTCCTCATCTGGAATGGTCACAGAATTGGGATAAAAAGTGCTGCTGTGTGTCTCAAAAGACCAGAAAAGCCCAATTTTTGGTTGCATTACATCTCCTCACAACACCTCCCGGGAGGATCTCAACAGCACTAGTCCAGAAGGTCTCAGACTGTTTCGCTAGGGAGGTCCCTTCGCCTCTCCACCCGTCTGCTCGTGAAGCCCAAGAGCACGTCGAGGCCAGGGCAGCTCTCGTGGCCGGGGTCAGGTGCCGAAAGGCGGTTACAGCAAAACACTTTTCGAGGTGGTACCACACAGCCCAGCCTCCGCTCTACGACTGTGGGACACAACTTCCACAGAGGGTTCTGGGGCGCACACGGGTTTTCGAGGGAGGGCAAGGGAAGGGCCAATGTCCAGAGAACAGCTCACGGTCTCAGATCAAGGACCTGATCTGTCTTGTCCAGCCAGTCTACTGCAGAGGCTGGAAGAGATGCATTTGGCACAAGTAGGGAGCTTGCAAATTGACTTGATTTTCAGTCAGGGCTTGTTCCTCACTGAACCTTTCAGTAGAGCCACCATTTTGCATCACTTACCCCCCAAAACAACAGTACAAAGCCATTCCTCTAAACGATGGGCCCTGAATCTCAGTGCCTGATGCCTTCTGCAGCCACCAGATCAAACCCGGGCCTGACCCAGCACCTAGCACTCCTCCAGCTCAGCTAGTCACCGTCTGCAGAGCAGAAACAGCATTCCCAAACACAGCCCATGTCCGGTATCCTGCCATGTGCAGGAGGGTTTTTTGCTCTACAAAGGTATTCCTCTAGCAAGACACGGCTTGGAAAATGGTGTTTATTGGTATTTATAAATACAAACATAAGGAAGAGTTCATTTGAAGACGGATAATTGACTTAAAAGGACACTGTCAAGTCGTTTGAGCTACCTTAACGCTGTCACCCTGTTTGGGAAAAAAAAAAAAAGCTTTGGGTTCTGTATTCTTGAGTTTTCCCTTGAATACTCTGCTCTGTTACAAAGAAATCAGTCAGCCAACTACACCCTGGCTTGCAAATCCATTTTAGCTCTCCCCTGCCACAGTATAAACTAAACCAAGTGTTCTTCCCAGAGTTGTGCAAATACTGTGATTGCTGGGTGCTGCCCCAGGCACACCCGCCCGTTCAGAGTCAGTCTGTTACCATGGGAAGCACCATTATCTTCTGCCACCCTGAAAATCGGAGAAAGGAGTTCTGCAAATGAAGTATAGGAACATGCTCGTTGAGGAGAGAGAGAATCCACAGCGCTAAAGAGGATTTGAATAAATATAACTGATTAAAATCTACAGGAAAGGAATTGACAGTATCCTTTTAAACACAGCATACTGGATTTCCTTCCAGCAGACTGTGCATCTGCAAGACTTTGTTAAGCATATACAGATGGGTTGGGGAAATTTCAGTTGTAGATCAAGGGGACACGGCTTCGGTGGTACTAAGCGACCCTTCTGACTGCCTGAATAGCTATCAGAGGGCTGGGAAGCAACACGCTGTCTTCAAAGCAAACCCACAGTGAAAAAACAAGCCCCTGGGACCGTAAAATATCCATTCCTCATGCTGCACCCTGCTCTTCCCCCATCATAAGATTCTTCAGCATAAAGGTGAAGCACCACTTCCTTGGCTGCTAGCAGCTAGGATGATTAAACAGACTTGCTCCTCTCCGTCTCAGTCAGCTGGGAACCATCCATAAACACGTGCGCTCCCTTCCATCCCGGGGTGCAGACAGCAGGAAGAGCGCAATTACTTACACGTCAGCTCGTCTTCCACAAACCTGTTAGAGTTTGACCAAGTTCTGCCCCATTAAACCCTTGGCGTCTGCCCATCTGTTCACATGTTTCATACTGGGCATCTGGAACTGCCAGCATCAAGGAACCGGGAGTTCACAGAGCTGGCCCAGGCTGTCTACACTCCTCTGAAGCACCTGGGCTAATCTTGCCTGAAATGCCTCAAAACCAGGTGCTATGAAGACATACCCTGACAGCTGGGAAGGACTGGCACATGGCAACCCCCATTTCATTCAGATGGTTCCTTCTCCGGGGCAAGACACTTACCTGCAGAAGATGCAAAAGTCAGCAAAATCACCCAGCGCTCGCACCTCAGTGTACAACATTGTGACAATAATCAAGGGCGTATTTTCAGGCCTGCTGTTCCTCCCGCTTCCATTAGCAAGTCATTATTTCTTGATAAGGGCAACAAGCAAAAAGATTCTACTTTGCTTTTCCTTGGGGGCAGGATGAAGGGTTGGAGAGGAAGGACAGCAGGAGTAGGGAACTTACAGTCACTGGAACAGAGACTATAACCTTTTCCCTATATCAAGAGTTATATTCTTGTCACTGGGATAAAACCTGAAACGCAAAACAAATTCAGACACCCAATCACTGATAAAAAAAGGCCAAGAAGCCTACAAGAGCCTAGCCTGTAGTGCAGCTCACTTGCCATTTAAAAGTCTTCCAAACAGATCATTACAGGCTCAGGCTTCTAACGGTATAAAGTACCTTTTTTTAAATTTAAATTATTGATTCATAACTTTTGTTTGGTAAATCTCAAAAAATTACTGAATTAGAAATCTGTAAAAAAAGCAGGATGTAGGGAGGGTAAAAAAACTGAGCCTGACATTACAGATTTCAAGCTATATCACAACAATCTAGGAAGCCTCTGAGCTGGATGCTACAGAACACAGAAGAAACAGATGAACCTTCAATGTGAGCATGCTCAGGGTGGTCAGCAGGGACCGGGAAGTAGAGAAGCACAAGTAAATCATGTCTCACAACAGCTGCTGTTTCATTCCCTCACTGAAAAATGGACACAAAACTTGTTGGGATTTTCAGGTTTGGTTTTTTTTTTTTTCTTCTGGACAACGGACGCAGGGTTAAAGCATGTTCCTTTCCTCTCCCCCTCTCCCCATTTCAAAGGATTTCAGTTACTATTCCAACCTCAACAGCAGCAAGTCTTTCTGGGTTCACAAAAACCTCCCCTCCTTACCGCAATGATTTCATCTGAGCATGCCCAGTAGGAATGGTTCAGAATTATACCAATCCACCTACAGAAAATGCCAACACCGCTCCAGCTCCCATACTGCAGAGTTCATCAGTTTGCTGGAACAGGTGGGGTGTGTATACGTATGTGTATGGGTGGCTACAGGGGCCTGGCACCACAGCCCTGCTCACTGGCCCTTGCAAATGACACTGGTATCGCTTTCCTTGAAGATACTGGTGTCCGCCGTAATTCTACAAGTGTAATTAAATACTCAGTTTGCAAGGATGACCACTTCCAGTGTCATAGGATGATGCAACATCTGCAGAAGCGTTGTCTGCTGCCCCCAACCGAAGGAGGTGGAGTCACAGGTGCGAAGTAGGCATGGACTTTAATATTGGGTAAATGGGTCTGAAAAGACAAACACAACGTGTGAAGTGACAAGGGTAGCGGCAGCGCAAGAGTCAAAGTTGAAATAGGCCTGGCTTACTTGTCTTCAGACTACAAACTAACACACACATAAAAAGAAAGAGTCGAACTCTTTCAGTTCACCAGCGTGATTTCCCCACAGACTGTGGATTAGTAAGTTCTTTCTGTTACCAGAAAACAGAGTTAGGGGGAATAAGAAAAAATTACGCGCTTTCCCCCATTAATCCTGTGGTAGCCACGGGGAACAGAACAACATCTAACTGTATGGATCTGTGTTCTCTTTGCAAATAAAATGTTATCATTACTCCTTTTTTACAGATGGAGAAAGAGACTCAGGAGGGAATCACTGGGAAACAAAGTGCCTTAGATGACCGGCAGCGGGTGACAGAGCAGCCCTGGCTCCATCCCACTCGTAAGGACACGTAACATCCCCTACAGCAGACTGACTCTATTACAGGATTAGCTTGAGTTATTTATATGGGAAGTGTCAGTATAAAGTGCACTACAATCTACACTGAGCGTATAAAGTAGTCAAGAGGAGGTGCCATGCTACACATTTGCTGTGGCACCAACTCTTGGTCCCCTGTTTAGAAGAGCACTGTCATGTACAAATGCCTGTAAAATGAGCACTTGCACGCTGGGTCTCCTCTGTTCCTTTCTGCTACTACTCAGCGGACACAGCAATTATATCTCTTCCCTACCAGCTAGCGTTCAATCTTCTGAGTACAGGACAGCTATTAATTTCATAGCTTATGGTTCTCACAATACTTTTAAGAATAAGCACCAGATCATGAGGAATCTGAAACCTCAGCCCTCCCTCTTCCCACGGGATAAAGTGTTAAAGTCACAGCCTTAGCAGTGTTTTAATTTTTTTCTTTTACCCTGAGTCTCTTGATCCCTGCCCGCGTGATTTGCTGACAGTCGTACAGTTCTATCCTCTCCAAGCTGTGGCAGCTTTTCAGGTGCTCCAGGGAGGCGTCCGTGATCAAAGGGCAGTTGTCCAGCTCGATCACCTCCAAGCGGTCGTGTGCGCAGGCGCCGTTTCCCAAGTGACGAATCCCGTCGTCCGTGATCAGCTCACAGTGGGACAAACTCTGCATCCAAACAGAGCAAGTTAGCAGCCTCTGCCATTGGCAAGCAGAAGCCAACACCCTGCCGGGGAGCACTGTGGGACAAGGGAGAAGATGGCCCATATTTCCTAAGTTTGGACTGGTTTGCCACACTGGTGTTTTGGACGGGTCTATGGTCTCTCCTTGCGCTGGAGCCACTGCTGAGTTTCAGTCTCCAGGCACCGGGCTCCACGGGCCTCCAATGACTAATGTGCCTGCAAAGGCAAAACTCATAGCTGAAGCGCAATGGGAAAGGCAGCTGCTGAAGGATGAGATCCACAGGGCCAGGAGACAAGACAGCACAGAAACAGAGTAAATGCCTCTGCTATCGAAGAAACCACCTTTGTAAAATCTGTGGCCTTACACATCATGGAAAGGACCCTGTCACTGGGTCCAGGAACCAGCAGAAATACAATGTTATCTACTTGGTGCATTTTTTTGGGGGGGTTGCATCTTAAAAGTTCTTGAGGAGGAAACAGGGCTTGAGCTAGGACATAGCATCAGCCTGTTGCTTTGTTGAGGGGCACAGAGTGCAGAAGGAATGGCTGCACAGGAGAACCCACTGACTGCATCCCCCCACCTCCCAGGACAGGTTTTCTCATGATGACAACGGAGCAGTACACAGAGGGACGCAGAGGAGACAGACTAAATTCCCAGAAATTTAGACCACGAGGAATGTTGCTTTCCAAAGCCAGCAAGCTTTCCAGCTCCATACTAGAGGTGAGAGGGGCTGCAGTCTCCTTTCCTACAGATGGACTGACAGCCGGGTTTGTCGACAGATTCTGCTAGGCTTGCTGAGGACAGCCAGAGGCTGGTACCAGGAGAATCCAGTGTCCTATCAGCTGTGGGTGCTTGGCGTATGATTAATGCTAGCAGCAGGGGAGGGACAATAGGTTCTTCGGGGTCAAGTTTCTAGCTGAATTCTTCCAAGCCTTCGCAACATGTCTATGAAGTCAAAGAGACAAATCCCCACGGGTAGTGCTTAAAATCCCTTTGTTTATAGAAAGAAAATGCTGAAGTCTCACTTTTAATACTCACCAGAACCTGAAGCCGTGGACAGTGTATGGAAAGCTGGATTAGCGTACTGTCTGTTATCTGGAAAAAAAGAAAAAACCCTTTCATGCTGGGTGGTTTGCACAAGGACTTTTTTCCTCCCTACAAAAGAAAAACTGCAAACTTCTGCCTAATCCATAACAGCGTTCCCCACAGTCACTCTCCTGAGCCCCTCAGGAACTCATCTCCTGCGTGCCCAAATTTCAGATGTACAGATTCTTCCACTCCCTTATAGAAATCAACTCATGTCCTTAAAGGACTGTTAAGACCTAGGTATTGTTGTTTTTTTGAACTTCCTTAAGTAGCTCTCATGAAATAAGCTCACAATTAAGGGAAGCAAGTGAGCAGACCTCTTCAACACCCCAATGACTCCTAAATGTTTGTCTCTGAAAGTACAAGAGGTGTTCAAATCCCCTTCTAAGAGCTTGGTGGATTGCCGAATTGTTCCTCTTTATTCTTCAGGAAGAAAGAGACTCAACACAATGGGCTTTCTAATCTAAAAGCATTCAGAAGGGAACTTGCTGGGCTGTCTTTGTTCAATGCAGTCAGTCCAAGGACACAGCCCAATTTTTCTTCTTCCTTTTTTGGGTTAACTTTAAATCACTTCCTGTCTGGACTACTGTAATTTCCTCTTGAGATCTCCTGAATTTCTGCCCTGTAAACATCAGGAAGTAGAGAATACTGGGGTCATGCTGTTCTCATGGCAGGAAGCAAAATCCTATTATCTCCACTGTCTTTATGTGAAACGATTTCAAATCTATCCTTAGGGTTAGAGATTTTCACAGCATCTTGAGTAAATTCAACTATTTTCCCCTGTAAATGCTACCTTGAAATGGTTATCAGCTTATAGCACATACCCTACAGAACAGTGTATATATGTGAGAGATCTTCTAAAACTAACGAAGACAGCTGCAGCACAGGGTTGTAACAGATTCAACATTAACAGACTCATTACATTACATCCCACTGCCTTTGAGGAAGGCTAATGGTAGCATGGGCACCTCAGTTTTATTTCAAGTTGTGGCCATGTCCTCTATAAAATCATTGGTGTTCAAACAATCTGGCCACGTTTTTTCAAAACAGAGGTAACTTTCAGTATTTCTAGCAATATATGTAGCACAAACCTCCCCTTGCCTTATGCAGAGATCTTACTCTGGGACTTTATCTTGTGTCAAAGGTCACAATTCGCACATCTATTACATGACCTTCAGGACACATCTATTACTATTAAAGACTTCTTTTATTACTTACAGTAGCATTCATTACTGTGAAATGAAACAAAGGATCAAACTACAAAAGCAATATTTTCTTATCCAAATATATCTGATCTTCTTGCTCAGGATTCTACATCAAATTCTGATATTGAGACAATCTACTTTTTCACCATCTTTCCACACTGCTGTGCTTGTGCTAAAAAAAAAAAACCAAACAAAAAAACCAGCCAGAGGTGGCACCTCCTACCTGGACACACTCTTCCAGGTCCATTTTTTCAAGCTCATGGCAGTTCTAGGAACAAACGAAAGATTGAACACACAAACTAAGTGCAAAGTTCAGACAGCAAATATAAACACAACCACAATAAAACAGTCCTTTCTGAAAAGTGAAGGTTTTTCCTCCATGAAGCATTGTGACTGAGAGGAAAGCTTGCTGCTTCTTGACGAACACCACCAAATATAGTAAAGGAAATCTAGCAATTTCATTCATCTAAAGGCACCGAGGTTTTTTTATTCATAGAAAGTAAAGGAGGTTAAATTTAGGGCCAGTTGAATAGAACGCAGATTAATCTAGAAAAAACAAACAGTAAAGTTTGTAACTCTCAAGTATTTAACATTTCATGTAGTTTGGATGCACATCCTCTTAGATGTGTGGGTCAGGACAATGCCAAAGATTACATACAACCTAATTTTTCTAACTTAGCTTCCACTTAAACGTCGAGATCAAAAGCATTACAAAAATCTATATTCAAAAGAAAGCTACTGTTTGTTCTTATCTATCACAAAAAGAAAGCCAAGATACTTGATGAAAAAGTGGAAATGAGCACTTACCCTAGCTAGAGTGGTAAAGCCCACATCTGTTAGTTGAGAACACCTTGCAACTTCTAATATTCTGCACAGAAAGAATTTATAATAACCATGGTGGAGTCATTTTGCTTTTCAGAGTGTTTCATTAAAAGCTTCCAGCAACCCAGAAAAGTTTGACCCGGTTTAGGCTGTGCTCTCTGAGAGGATAATTTGCACAGAGCATCCACCCTCTATACCTGAGTGTAGGTCACAGGGAAAGAAAAAAAGAAGTCAGGCTAAAAGGGAACTCCAAGGGTCATCTAGTCCGCACCCCACTACAAGGCGGGGACGTCTATCCGACAAATGTTGGACTAAGGTGCTCTTAAAAACCTTCATTGCTGGACACTCCACAACCTCCCCAAGTGATCTCCTCTGGTTTCCACCAAAATACAGATCTCATCGTGAAAAGGGGTGTAACACCCGACAACCTGGCAGATGGGCATGAAAGAATAAATATTTAATGCCATGATAGAAGTCTGAAGTCTTTTAAGAGGCGAACTGCTTGCTTCTGTGACAACAGATAAACTTTCTGGCAGACAGTTACTGCAGCTCTACAGAGGTTTGCTTCACAATGTTAACACATTTATCTACCTTTATAGAAAAGAAAGCCAACTTGCCTAAAGTGCATGATGCATTTTACCGTATGGAACTTAATCCTGTAAAGCTGAAGCCAAATGTAAACGCAGAAACCATTTGAAACCAAAATCATGTTTTACCTTCCTCTTTCAAAACCGGTTTCCATACACTTGTATGCTGCACTTTGTACCCATAATTCTTTAAATGAGCTTATCACAGAAAACAGTTGTGTTTTTTCCCCAGGAAGACATGTATTTTATGCCATTTAAAAAAGGGCACTCAGCTGTTACAGATGTTAGGTAATAAAATTGTCTCTTCTTTCTGCACCTGGCCATTTTCTTAATTATAGCAAAGTCTTCCTGAAGAAACTTGTCCTAATTAAAAAAAAAAGTCTTAAAAAAAAAAAGGCAGCAAGCACCTGCAGAGATGTCACTGGAAGCCCACTCTGTCAAGCAGAGTGAAAGTTAGCACAAATTCCATCTGCTACAAAATCAACCCTGTTAATGTCATGTGTCAAGAGGAAACAATGTTGTTTAAATGTGTTTTCAGTTCTCAATACAAAAGTAACCTAACCTCAACTGTTTTTCATAAGAGAACAAAAGTAGATACATAATGGTGTAAAAGGAGACTGCTACTGAGCGAGTCTATTGGCAGTGCATACCACCACGGCATGGAGCTCTTTTACCACTGTTTTACTTGCACAAGTTTAAAACCAGAAGTTTGGGTAAAACTACAATCATCCCACAGCAAATGCCTGGAAAAAACTCAGTGATAAAGAGTGCACTTTCAGAAAGACCTTCAGAAAGACCTTCAGAGTCTAAAGCGGCTCAAATATTACATGACCATGTCACCAAGATCCTTTGCTCAACATGCAACGGGTCACTGGCGCTCGGTAACTCTGCAGTGAAAACTTACCTAAGCCTTGGGCAGTTCTGTCCCAGGGCATTCAAGATGGCATCTGTAATGTTAGAGCAGCCTGAAGCACACAAGGATTGTAACTTGTGACATCCTCTGCATATTGTAATGAGACCCTCATCTGTTATTTGCTACGAGAAAAACAATAACAACATCACAAGCCATAACAACGTAGGTGGAGGTGCAAGGCACTGCATATTTTCCTTCTCAGACTTCCAACCAGCCATGTAACTGAGGCCAAGTTATGCTTCTTTCGACCCAAAAATGCATTCAAATATTTCACTGGAGCAGCTGAAACAGGATAAGCCACATTCAAGTGACTTGTAAACATTCAGAAAGTGATTCCACATGCAGGGAAATGTTTCTGAGCTTGGGCCACGTGAGCGATCGGGGAAGGCATGGTAGCAGCAGGCCTAGACTCGGTCTCCTGCCTTCCTTTGCAACCCTTGCTTGTAAAGACCTTCTTGGCTAAAACTCAAGACGAAAAAGCACCTAAAAGTCAGAGTTACCCACAAAATAAGCCGCAGGTTGTTTTCACAGCCTTTTAAAAATACACTTCAGTGGTTTGGGACCAAAACCTAACCGTGAACGACAGGCTTACAGCCCAAATCACGTTAAATTCACCCCATGGCACAGCAGCTCCATCGACCCGCCGCGTCCCCTGACACACAGGGTCCGTCCGGCCCCACGTGCTCTGCTCACAAGTCTGGGATGGCAACGGTGCACAGATCTGCTCCAGATGTTTCCCCGCATGAGCGCAAGGGGCTGGGACTCCGCGTGGCTGTGCCAAGGAGCCGCACGGGATCAAGAGCGACGCACGCAGTGGGATGAGGGAAAAAGGGACAATAGGTGGCAGAGGCTGTGCATGCTGGAGGACCAGGTTAAACCTCACTCCGTTCTTAGGTTCTGGATTTTCAGAGGCAACCAGACTCAATTCCCACAAAAAAGCACCAACCTAGGCACTGGCACTGCTTCTTTTAATATAGCAAACAGCAAGTCTGTGGGCTGGTAAGCCCAAGTACTGAAGTGAGATGAAATAGAAACTGCAAAGAACTTGGTATTTTCAGTTAAGGTGATCAAAAACCTTATTAGTTGTCTTCTCTTTTCCGCCTGTTTGCCTCTCTCCTTCCTGCCTCTCCCTTAGACGCCAGACGCAGGTCTGGAACTCGCTAACAGACCAGCTTCCTCCTTTGCAAGCATCCAGTCTCAGATGGATGGGCACCAGTCTCTAGCCAGTCTAGTAACTGGTAAAGCTACTCCTTAAACAGGACTGGGAGAGGACAGCCCTGCAGCCCCCAGAGGCCTTGCCCACTTCCGTGGAAAAGGAAGAGACTATCCAGTTACTCGCTGCATCAGACTAACTGCATGATGATATGTACAAAGAGCCTATTCCAATTTCTTTTTTGGCATAAATATACATTTTTGGCACTGCAGAATAACTGGTTTAGAGCCCTTCTGTGCAGAGAAACTGCACTTCTTGGTTCAATTTTATAAAGAGACCGGAGGAACCGCCTGGCTAGATCGCTACACAAACACTCCAGCCTGATGGAAAAAATTTTTCCAGCTAGTCCTGCAAATAAGTTTAGAAGCCCCATGGGCAGGGCAAAGAGACAAACAATTCTGACAAAGTGAATGCTATGACACTGTTTTGGGGGCTTATTCAACATTACTGAATGCTACCAAAAAGCTGTTTTTCATCAACTATTTTTAAAAGTCTCGTAAATTCACAATTGCCCTGTCTGAACAGATGATGATGTTTCTGGGATGGAGTACGTTCTGCATGGTTCTGCTTAGAGATGGCCTCTAAATGCACAATGATGGCTGAGTTGGGAAATCATAGGAAGCTTTACTTACTAAGCATGTTTGAAGGTTTAAAGTCACCAGTTCGGGACAATGTGCACCAATGTATTTCAGAGCTTCATCCTCAAGCTGGAAAGAAAAATTTAGAGACTGAAGCAACCTGCTAATACTTGAAGCAATCTTCAAAATAAAGCTTTGAGAACAATAAAGCATCTGTGGTTTGGATACCTATGGGGGAGGAGGGCAATGCACTGCAGTCTCAAAATACACGGCAATAACTGCATGCCTTTTTTTTTTTGCCATCTCAGGAACAGAGTTCAAAGACCCACAACAGTAAGTTACTGATTTAAAGAAAAGCTGATCTGATCAAACATGCATAATTAACAAAGCAAGTAGTGAAATCAGAAACTATTTACAGGAATTAAGGAAATGCTCCACTAGTGAGGGCCTGTAAGTAACACTATTTTTATATGGCAATATTGGAACTCAAAAAAAAGTCTTATTTCAATGTGAGGAACGCAAACATATCCAGGTTGCTTTCTGATGATAAAAACCCCTGCTATTCTTAAATCTGTAAGAACAGATGGCAAGTAATTGATAACAAGGATGTATTGCCATCAATATTACTCGCGACTCCATAAATTACTAGAAACTCAAGCTGTTTCTATGACCTGAATTCTCAAAATAGGCTGAGATTGTTCTATCTTTAATCAAGTCATTTTTACAGCCATGTATATCCATCTCACGTATTAAAAATCCAACAGTAGTATAAATTTAGAAAAACTACTGACTACAGCCCTTACAGCTGGGCTTTCTTGTGCACACAAGGGTATTACTGCTTTGTGCACGTAACCAGTGTATTATTGCTTTGCTTATCATAATAAGCTTTCAGGACTTTCTGTGTCCATGCACAGGAGAAATATGCTTTTTGCAAAATAAACACATATAGCTGTTTATCTATACACAGCAGACAAAAATGGCACGTATTGACTCATACTTCAGGAATCTCTACCCCCAAGAAAAAAACCAAATCCAAAACAAATGAGCACTGTAATGTTCGGGTACAAGGACCTAACAGATCAGAGATCATTTTCCAGGTCTACCTTGAGGCTCTTAAAACTCTCGGGAGTCTCTGGGTCACAGGTTTCAACTCCTGATGGGTCAGTTTTACTCTCCTTTTTCAAGGACAAGATTCTGAGATACATGTTTGCTCCTTTCTAGCCTATCTGTCTGCATTAAAAAGACCCCTGCCCACTTAAGTGGAAAAAAAAAAAAAAGAATTAGTCCCCACATTCTTTGTGAAATAGCTTTGCAAGGAGCTCTTACTCATTAAAAGAGTAATGCTCAAGGTTGATGTTCCCCATGTCCCAGTTCATAATTGATATAACTCCTTAGTAAAGTTGTAATAAAGGGAAGTATTTAACATATTAAACTTTTCAATGATTCACCAGGTAAGACAGTGAAGAAACATTAAAGGAAGTTACATCTAAATAACAAAAAGTCTAACAAGGGGGCAAAAAAACCCCCCCTTTCAGCTGTAAGAGTTAGTGCACCATTTATATATTCCAAAGTACAAGCATCACAGCCTCTGCAGCCTCTTCAAAATATACTGTCATAGCTCAAGAGCTATACAATATACTTGAGGGAATAGTACTATGCTCCTGAGTGGCTGCAGAGATGTCAAGGAGTCATGCACGTGGCGATTCTCTTTGACTAACTAGAAGACCCAAATGACACGTAGAGGAAATTCTATCACCAGCGCAAATGAAAGTACTGTCACGCTTTCTAAAATTTTCTGAGGCTTCAGAAACGGATGGGTCTAGCCATGAATAACAAAGTTATCTCCTCTTTAAAAAAGTTTGCTCAATGCGTTCCCGATGGGGAAAAAAGAAGAATGATTCTACAGCTAGATAGGCAATTTGTTCACTGTCCCACTATTCATGCTCAGCTCAAAGCTATTAAAGAATTTCAATAAAAGCAGTTAATCTCCAACAGACAGATTGTAAGTAATTTCAGTAACGTAACATTTCTGGAAATAGAAAAATCCACAATACTTCATCCCCATACTTTCAGTTACAGCAGAAATAAGCCAGATGCTATTCAATTTGAGCGCTCTCCATAGAGCCGTACCTGCGTGCAGCCTTTCAGAAACAGGGCTTTGAGTCCACCACAGCCTCTCACCAGAGCCTGGATGCCATCCTTAGTCACTTGGTCGCACCAGGAGATATTCAGCTGTTCCAGCAGTGGGCATCCCTCACTTTGGAGGTGAAAGGAAAAGCGTGTGGAAACTTGGTTTTGTTTTGGGAAGAAATCCTGCTTCAAGCCAGAACCTAGGAAATTCCCCACTTCTGGAACCCACATGAGCACAGATGTACACCCGCACCCCACACACCCACGGGGAACACTTTTGTCAAACATCATCTCCAGATGTGAAGAGCTCTCCAGAGGCAGTATCAGGAGCTCTAAAGCAGGATATCAGTAGGGCAGAAGACCACCGATTTATCCTATTTTGGACACCTCCCAGCTTCCATACAAGGACAGACACTATGGGCTTTCTAGATCTGAATACAACTAAACCACCCTCAACAAAAACCAAAAATAGGGTCGATTTATGCCATGCTGCTTCTAACTTTCCAGGTGTAACTTTGTATTTGCAAATAGCTGCCAGTAGGAGTAACACTCAAGTGTAATTTGTAATTAGGAAGAGATATACAGGCTATCATGTATTTAAGATAGCTGCAGCACAAATTTGACCATGTGAAATTAGAGACAAGGATGAAGACCTTCAAGGGAATGAAAAACCAGGCTCCAAGTATTTTAATGTAGCTACAAAAATAATTTAATCATTCATTTGTTCTTTCAAATCTGTGTTTTCTTCTGCTGTCTAGATTCACCCTCCAGTATTTTTTTCCCATGATACAGCTTTCCTGTATTTTCTTTTATTCCACTGGTATACCACTTGAATTTAATTTTTTTTTTTTTGATAGCTTGGCCTCTATTGTTACCTTTAGTGTTTTTTTTTCCTCCTTTTCTCTGTCCCAATATCTTCCCACCAATGTCTGTCTGTCCCTTCCTTTTCTAGATTACTTGGCAATTCCATTTAGCAGATTTAAGCAGTTATATGTCTCCTAAGCAGTTTAAAAAGACAAATAGTCACATGCTGGTGTTCACCTTCTAGCTATGTAAACAATTGCTAAGTACGCAATGGTACACTTACAATGAAGAAGTTGACTGTTAGTAAAGAAGCATTTTAAAAAGGCAGACTAAGACTTTTGTCTCCCCCAAAATCCCTCCTCCAAGACTTTAATAGAATATAATTCATCTTCTACTGCTAATAACCATCAGGACGGATACAAACAAGGTCAAGGGCAGCTTTTACTGAGTCTTCCTCCTCTGTCTCGGCAAACCAGGAGGCACAATGTGTGAATGTTGAGCTCTGCTGAGGAATGCCTGAATTCTAATCACAGTCACACCTCAGCCTATGTCAGTCTCCTCCAAGGCACACGAGACACACGGGGCAACGGTGGGTCACACTATCTGGAATCAACCGGCAAAAGTCAATGTTGTCGACTCCTACCTCAGTGCTTTCAGAGACAGGTTGGTTATGGAAGTGCAGGAAGCCAAATCAAGGTGCCTGAGTTTAGAGCAGAACTTACTGAGGCTGGTACAGGTACTGAAAGAGAGCACACAAGACACACTCATGCAATAGATTTATTCTAAGTCACGTATGTTTCATATGACATGCATTATATTATCTACTGCACACACAAGCCTGGCCTTCCCTTAAAAAGGAAATGGAGAATATGACATGGTACACGCAGAAAAGGGGATGACAGCGCAGAGATGAGAATGTTACTCACGCATCTGTGATCTTAGTACAGCCATTTAGGTTCAATACTTCAATATTTCTGCAGTTCTGTGCAAATGTCCTTTATTAAAGGAAAGGGAAAACATTTTTCAGGCAATAGATTTCCAGATGTTTTACAGCATTTGTTTTAACCATAACACATCAGATTCACCTTAATGCATTGTCTCCCACTCCTAGACAGCCACGCAGGCTTAGCTTCCGCAGGAAACCCCCACATCTTTTAGAAATATTCTCAACTACTCGGCCCTGTCGGAGACAGAAAGAATTACATTAAAATCCAAAAGTCACCTGATCGTTCAAAAAGTTGAATTCAAAATTTTGCAGATTAACAGCAGTTTATTCTAGGTAAAACAGTGCTAAGAAAACAAAACCGCCATGATAATAATCTAAGGCAGGGAGAGGGAAAATTATTCAGCTTCTGAAGATGGAGAGACAAGGAACAATTACCTAAAGCCGCTCAGGCTAACGACTGAGGAATTTCCTCCAGTTCAGAGCTTCCGGACATCGATACAGACTACCCAAGAAAGATGAAAGAAGCAATGCCATTGCTTTTGTATTGCCATTGTAAGATTTACAAATAAGTACAGTCAATGTACTATAAATGGATATACTTAAATTTCTATTCAAAATAGAGATGAGGCAGAACCAGCCCACGAGTTTTATTCTCACAGAAAAAGGGATTCAAACATTTGTGTTCAAGAGATCTAGAAAAATGCTTTTTTAATTTCAAATTTGTAATCAACAGAAGCCTCCAAAGACCCCACTACAAGCTAGCATTTACCCAGCTATTTCTCACTGTGAATGAAGTACAAAAACCATTGCGAGAATATTTGTATCAGTGTCCAGAAATTCAAAAGCCTTCCCCTCTACTTTAGTCTACATGGTTGTTCATTACAGAACAGGAACATTGCTCAATTCTTAAAGTACTAGTTGGCATTTAAGACCTCTACAACGATGAAGATATTCTTCTATAATCTTTTCCAGTCCAAAAAAATATCAAGCATCAGGCTCGATACAACATAATACCACAATGAAAAAAGCTTAACTAGATCTCTGCACGAGCTCCTGGTGACATCTGGCCACTTGCTTTCCCGGGCTACGGGAGCAGCTCTACAGCTGCCGTGTACCGCTGAAGTGCTGCCCTGGCTGAAGGCTGACAGAGGACTGAAGCTCGACCTGCACATCCGTGTAGAAGGGCTGGAAAATCTGAAACAGTCCGTGTGTTTTTGCAATTCCTCTAGCAAGCCTAAGAATTCATATGCTTGAATTAGAGGATTCAAACATGGTTATATACAGAATTTACATCAACTGATGGATTTACATTCCTTTAAAGCAAACAACATTTAGGACATCAGAAAGTCTAGCAGGTACTTTTAGGTTAGGTACAACATATTCAAGCATTTTGTTTTAAAAGGGGAAGTCAGTGCTTATGCAAGAACATGTGTTTGATGTATAGAGTGGTGTTAGAGAACAGAGAGACATTAAAACCATGCAAAAACCACTCAAGAATGAGAAAAGCCTAGTCTGTATTCACAGCACTCCTGCCTCTCTCCCTCCTACACAGACCAACGACAGCAGCAAGGCTGAGCAGCTCTGTCCATGTTTCCTGCTACCTCCATAGACCAGGCACCACTGATAACTTTGCTCTACCTCTATGAAAGTAAATAATTATATGGGTCCAGAACTTTCAAGGCATATTAAGAGATAAAGTATTTATTATCAAGAACAAAAATCACACCATTTACTTCCTTCAAGAAGTCTCAGACCCCTGCAAGCACGCAGAAGTCACAGTATCACAGGCCTGTTCCTTTATCCCTGCGTCTCAGCTTAGATACACAGCTGGCAGAAAGAGATTATTTTAACTCTTTCCTCCACAAATGATGCGTGTATTTCCCACCAGTTCCCACAAGGTGTGAATCTTCAGTCATCATCTGGTTTATGCCTCTGTCTATAACGAGTTAAAATGATACGCTCCCTATCTCCCTCCTCCAACATGTTTTAAAGAGGATATAACCTTAAATTTCTTATCAGAATGTTTTTTTCCTCGTCCCTTTTCCCAATTAATGCAATTTTAATTTTAAGAACAGCACGACAACAGCATCCATTCCTATCAGTGCCCAGCAGTCAACATCTAACAGATTTAGAACAGCTACAATAAAGCATTTCCAAAGCTGCATCTTTTAGGAACAATTTTGACCTTGTCCCCCTCAATCACCTTTACTTACATTTCAATTTTTGATATTAAAAGATAGACAGGAAAGGATAGGCATATTGCAGGCCATGTTTCACCAGACATTCAGTCTTAATGGTCTAAGTCAGCGCTATGTTAACATTTCTTTGAGTGAAAGGAAAAGTAGCCTGAATTCTGCTATACAGAAGCAGTAGTTTTCTGCAAGAACATACCTACTCTACTTATTTTTGTTTTCGGAACACACACAAAAATACTTTCCTTCTATTACTACCTTTAAGTCTTGATACAGATATGTAATTCTGTCCATTTTCAAAAGCTGAATGGATTGTCAAGACTTTAAAGACTCCCTGAAGCTAAGAACAACTGAAATTAATGATTTCTATCTCCAGGGAAGGTAAAAAGGGTTACGCTGGGAATATTAATCCATTCTAGGCTGTAATTACATTTTAACAAGAAAAATGGGTTTGTATGTCACTTAATTATACCTCAATATCCCTCTGGAAATCAAACAGGTCAATTCGCTGCCAGTTACTGCCATCCAGGGCCAGAACATTCCATGCCTTTATCGGGGGAAAAAATGTAAATGTGTTGTTAATATGAAAAAAAAAACAACCCGCCAGTGGGGACCTAGTTACAGTTTGTTCCTTTCAGAAACAACATTCTGTCTCAGATGTAAAAGCAACAAGTAATTACAGCCAACAAGGAAAACCGTGCAGTTACCAGAATCACTTGCTCGGACAAGAGTCCCCTCACCTACGCGGCACGCTCTTCGCCAGTCCCCAAAACAGGCAAGCCCGCGGTGCCCCAGCCGCTTCTGCTCCCAGGGGAGGCGTAGATGCTGAGCCCAGGACAGGAGGCAGTGCTGGAGCGTGGGCATCTTCACAGTCCTGGCTGGAATCTAACTCCCTCTGCAGCATCACCAGCTAAATCAACGCCTTTAAAGGCTGCTAGCAGGACCAACACGAAGATGAAGGATACCAGGACGCGGGTGAGTCCCAGAGGAGACCCTACACCAGGCATCTACGCTGGCAAGAGAACTGAAGCTAGTCTGAGGGTGCGGAGGACTCGATGGCGCTGGGACAGAGGACTATGGGGTGAGATCCCATAAGCGGTGGGTGAGGCTGTCATCTTGCACACCTTCTCTCTTGCCTCCGGCAGAAAGAGGTGTTCAAGGTAGTCCCACAGCCTGGCGCACGGGGTGCTGCGTCCCACAGATGGAGAAATTCAAAGCTTTGTAAGCTGTCCAGATAAAGCATCCAGCTCTTATCTGAGAACTATGCACCACTGCCAGAGTGACAGTGTTTACTACCTCTGACTTAAGCGGGTTTTTTTGGTTTTTTGTTTGTTTGTTTTTTAAAACAAACAAACAAAATCTCATGTGGTTCATGCTACAAATGAGAACCAGGAACCGAAAGTTGGTAATTCTGCCCTTAACGAATCAAAAAGGTTGTCAACACAGTACTATACTTGAAGCTTTAATTACATAATCAAAGTAAACAACTAGATCTCATAATAACCATGAGTCCATCATTATGAAAGAGTGCACGTATATAGGCGTATTTTTATACTATTACATGCACTAAGCTACATCTCCATCACAATAAACTAGTTCTTGTGCAAGCCACGTATAGACTTAGAACAGCTGACAGAACTGTAAGCATTAACTGATTTTCTGCATTTTAAATCTCATTGCTGATATTTGTTTTAAGGTCTAGTTATTGCCATGATAAAAGTAGTAGCTCCAGTGGAAAAGAAATGCATCAGTGGATGCAAGTTATAACACAGCATATTTTAATGTGTAATGTAGGCAACATTACACACAGCCTTTCTGTAGCTCTGTGCATATACTTTAGTCCTTTACAATACATGCTGTGTCACATAACGACTAATATGTTCTCTGATGCCCTGTAGACTGTGTAAACAGGAGCAAGCGACAAAAACGGGAGTACACCTTGACATTGGCAAGTATCTTTGACGGCCCATTTTGATCAACATTGTTCTGCTGGAGCAGTGAATTTCAGCTGGAAGATCTTTTACTAGAAGGCCTATGTTATTCAGAGAACATGGGATGACAACCGTAATGCCTAGACATCACGCAGGATATTTTTTAATGCAATTAAAAATGCTTAAGCATAGTCTTTTTTATTCTTATGTACTCTGAATAATGAAACAAGTTATGGTTCAAGTCTGAACCCAAGATTGATCAGTTTTGTACAAGTGTCACTCAGCACCGGCTCTGCTAGTACAGAGAACACACCACTACAAACACCTTCCTGTGTAACGGACTTCCCACTCTTGCTGTTGTAATGCTTCCTCTGTGTGTCTTAGCAGATACTGGCAGGATAATGTATCTGAACATATCTGCTAGCTCTAGATAACTGGACCGGCAGTTGGAAGAATTTTCCCAAGCGAATAACCCAAGCTGGATTTCATTAGTTTCATTAGAAGCCCACAAAACTATGAGCTACTTAAGGAAAAAAACATCCCTAAACAAAACAGATATTCATTTTTTTCCTCCATGCTTACTTCAACTACATCCAAGTAGGAAAATAAACTTTCACTGACTCTGCAGCATCTTTGTGAATCAAAATTTCTATATCCCCACCAAAAACCACAAGATGCCATTTTAGACTCATCCAAGTTAGATATTTTCATCAGCACAGCCCTCCCAAACAAACCCAGGCTGACTGGGGAGTTCTTGGGCAAAAAGTCAGCCACCTCCCCTTCGTAACCTGCTCAGGGCCTCGGACACCGGCAAAACGGCATTCAAGCTTTGAGTGCCCCTTCACTGGTGCCATCAGAAGTTTCTGGTATTGCAGCATTAATATGGGACACTAAACAACGAGTTGAGTTGCACAAAGCCGCCTGGTACAAATCCTCCTGGTTTGACATGCTAGGGAAGGCTGGAGTGAGAGCATTGTCACCCAAATCCAATCAACTGTTAAAATCCACCATCAAGGAGGAAGGTTCTTACCCTGGAAACTTGAGCACAACGACACAGAGTGACCACATCCAGGAAAGAGAAAATTCTGTAACGGAAATAAAAGATACTTTATTGGTTATTTACATTTAAAACAAAGAGGACAAGGAAAACAAAGGAGAAAAAAAAAAAGGACTGGAAACAGCAAAACTTCTTTGTAATTCAGTTGAAAGCTGAACTGTGAAAAGAAGCGCAAACCTAGCAGTTAACAAATGAAAGCAAAACACAGATACTGAGCCACGGCGAAATATTAATCTCACACCTTGTAGTATTTCCTGACAGCAGACTGAACGATTATTTATCAAAACAGACGCTTGCAGGTATTGTGTAGCTTAACAACCAAACATTCAGTTAAGTCAGGATATGGCAGAACAAACAGTCACGTTGGGCTCTTTTGGCTCCTATTCAACACAGGAGCATCGCTGTGCCCAGCACCTCTGTTCAACAAAACCAACATCTTTAGCAACAGCTCTCCAAAAGCGGGCAGTGTAATAATTAACAGTTAATAGATCAAAGCAACACGACAGCCTGATTTCAGTGCATGGATTATTTCTTCTTTTTCACACAGCTGTGCTAAATATGAAGTGTTGTTAACACAGTGGCAGGAGGAGTATTTTGCTCTGCAACACTGCAAAGCAACTCGCACAGCCAGATGATTTGTTCGATTGTGTCAGTACAGCGTCTAGGAGAGACGCATTTAGGATTAAGCCGATGCGGTCACTCCTCTGTGGTATGTCATTCCTCTGCCAGGGCACACCCAAGTGTTCAGGCCAACACCCTGGTGTTGCTGTCCTATTTATTGGGATAAAGGAATTAGACAGTAATACTTTGCAATGCTATACTGGGCTAAGACATCCATGCTTTTATCTCAGGCATATACACCTCCATCTGTGAACGCAGGAAGTACCAAGCCCATTTAAAGCTCCCAAATCTGTACCAATTTATCAATATGGTTATTTTATGGCTTATAGTTATTCAAACAATCATATGCCACAAAACAGAGGTCAAATGGACAGCAGAAAGATAGTAAGGTCTCATTCTCTTTGATAGCAATTATAAAACCATAGGATGAAATGTTTTTGCAAAGATAATACAAGTGTTTGACTACAAGAAAACACTTGCACATATGCTTTAATATTTTAAACTTGAAGACCACCAGAAAGAGAAGGCAAATGTTATCAGATGCAAGTGTTAGAGGTATGGGGCAAGCAATTTTGTTCCGATGCTATGCACTATTTTATAAAATACTCTTGCCAGATAAAGTACGGTTGTCCAGAAGAAATTCTGAGAACAAACAAAATTCCACTGCTCCAAAACTCTCCAGACTCTCTCAAGAGAACAGTGTATGCCCAAATTAGCAATTGTTTGGATACCTGCAACACTTGAGTCATCTTCCCACAAAACTGTGGGCTTGAAGGGGGGCATACGTAAGCTTTCCTACATTCTCAGCAGACCTGCCTGTGCTGGAAGAGACTCAGAAATGAGAAGATGTTGCTGGCAGCATGTTCTTTTTGTGTGACTTACAAATTTAACAAACACCCTGTACTAACGTGTTACTGAAACTCTAATATAAAAACAAGAAAGGTGTATGATGTATGCATCTCCCCAGATAAGTACAAAGAATACATTTGAATAAATAGCACAGATACTGATAAAGCTGGGGGAAGAGGTGCTGAGAACAATGAACAAACATCATGTACATCATGGATAAACTGCACTTTGTCCTAGAGATAAACAATGAGGGGTTATCCAGGCTTTTGCTCCTGACACCAATGTTTGTGTGCATGTTAACATGTGCTGCACACCTTCACAGACACCCATGTATTTGTATATTGTTATGTACAAGTAGCAAATCCTGGATTTTTAAATTTTAGGAGAGGACACAAGCAAGGCTGAGATGATATGATACAACCATTGCATGACAAAGCTTTCTTCATTAGCAGGTATATAAGAAGCACTTTAGAAACGATCAATGTTGGTGGACGAAGAGAAAAGAATGTTACTGATAGAGGATGAATGTAGATTATTTATCAAAACACAGATGCTTACAGGTACCACATAGCTTAACATTCAAACATTCAGCTAAGTCAGGATATAGCAGAATAAACAGCCACATGCTCTCTTGTGTTTCTATACTGCCCAAAGATACTCACAGGAGTATTCAAGGAGTTGGCTCAAGATAATTCTCCTCTGTTCCTTATGCATCTCATCATGAGACAAAATTTACAGTGACATGCTGAGATATACGCAGTTAAGAGGTCTGGAAAAGAGCTAATATGCACTTTACTGTAACGCCATTTTGGGAACCCACTTCTGGATTTCAGAAGCAGTTCCATACTCACTTTCAACTGCTTATAGATAAGTCTTCCCCTTGAATTAAATGTCATTTATTCATGCATGTATGTGAGCATTGAGGATTTATTTAGCACAATGTCAATGTACAACAATACAAGGAAAGCCTGGGGAAATGATAGAATCTAGGGAAAATTCTTACTTTCACCCTAGATTCCCATCACAGGAGCAAAAAAAAAAAAAAAAAAAAAAATCAAACTCCATGGGAACAGTGGCTAGGTCAATAACTACGCAAGCTTTCTATATTTTCATTAAAATTGCTTTCTCCATGGAAATCCCAGGCTATTAATAACCATCTCATCCCTCTATCAAGGCTATTAGGTCTTGGCCAAATTCTTTTCTACTTCCTGCTCCTCCCTTCCCAGTCTACCCACACAGTAAAAGGGATGTCGACACAGCAAAACACGTGCCCCTCTCACCTCCGAGGTTAACATTGCTGAGCTTTGGCAGGAGTTCCCTTTTTGTCTAACTCAGGGACTTAGGCCCTGAAAAGCTTAAGAGCATTTTCCAGTGTTTTCTGAACTGCTCTTGCATTTGTTCAAGAATGTTAGCCAATGACTCAGCAGAATCAGACTGCAAAAATTACTCTTTCAGCAGCAGTCACTACTGTGTTGTGCATTTTGGTCATTTCAGAATTGGCTCCAACTACAAGCCTTCTCATGAACTGGAGAGAACAGCAGGAGCACAGTCAAAATCTTGCAGGCACAATGACCCAAGCTAAGTTTTCCAATGCAGCCCTGAGGACAAGCTTTTTCTTCTCCAAGGAACTGTTGCGGAACATTTCAAAAAAAAAAAAAAAAGCAAAACCCCAAACCCACAAAAAAGCTGCCCACATGGCTAAGCAATGATTGAGCAGATGTCATCTTCCAACAGGAGTACAGTACGGGTCATAAATGCTTAGTCTCTTTTCAGCAATCTGCACAGTATAAAATAAAGCAAAGGTAATCTATATGTTAGCTTGAAATAATATGCATTCTTGCTATTACCCTATGGCTCAATTGAAACTGGACTTGACAACAAGGAAACATACTGGGCTGACAGGAAATTTGCATGCAACTTAGCTAGTAAGCTCCAGACCCTCTCTCAGTAATAGAGGGACAATTCCTCCTGGAATTGTTCTAAAGCACCAAATCCTTAGCAAGTATCTGCTGCTCTGGTCAGATTCAGTTTATCTGGTGAAAGAAAGCAGAGAAGAGTAAGTAGCAGCAGGCTGAACAGTACTACTTGAATAATGGCTTTCCCGATTCTGCCTTAAGAGATCAAAAGGCACATAGCTGGGATGTTTATTTTTACATCCAACACACAGGATTTCTGTTTTGCTCACAGCTGACTGCTGTACTCTTACATTGGTCTTTTTACTCTTCAGAGTTGACAGTAAGAAAATAATCCACACCAATAACTATCATCAAACAGTGATCACAGGTGAAGGCAGACTGAGTATTCCAAACAGGAATTAAACCAAGTCTGGTATTGCAGCAGATTAAATTATTTCCCTGCAAAGTAACTCACTATGTTTAGGACTTCGCCTGAACAGTCCAGCACCAGACAGTTTAGCTAAAACACACTGCAGTTAGAGCATTTTTCAGGTTTCAACCTCTTAATCCACTCAGGGTTTTCTGGGACTCCTCACTTTCCCACTGCCACTCTAATTAGATTAGGGTCAAGACTAATGAAATCCCTGGATGCTGCAGGCTTTGAGGTGAGCTAGCTTAGACCTTTAGCCTTCTAAAATTACCAACACCAATTTATGTCAGTGACATATTATTCAAGTTAAATTTTGCTCCATACTCATTTTATGCCGATGGGCTGGCCAGGAGAAGAGAAACAACTTTGCTGCCAACTCACCAGTATCCCACATGCTCTGTCGCTTCCTTGTCCCAAGCAGAACTTAAGCTCCCGAGGAATAAATCAACACAGGGCTTGAAGGTCAGATGGTAAAGCCAGTGCCAGTGACTGGATGTGCTGAAAATGGGCTAGCAATCAGCAGGAGGTGGCATGAAGTAAAAGCCGCTTACGCCAGGAGAGAATTGAAAACTGCTTGACCTGCCCATGAACCAATAAGGAAAAGAAGAACTCCCGCAGCCTGGTCCCCTTCACCCTGCCAAGCGTAAGCTGTTTAGCAGCCCCACATCACGCTGAGAGTAAACCTTCTTCAGGAAACCAGCAGAGACCACCACTGCCACAGAAAATCCAGGCTTGTGGTTGGGGTTTGGCTTGCGGACAAAAAGCGACTGGCAGGCAGCCCTCAAAGAATGAATGCACCTTTTCAAGAGGGCATCATTAATGGCCACACAGGGAAACAGGGACATGATGCCCGTTCTGGGGAAACGATCACAGCCAGAGCCGACGTGGACCACGAATTCACCGTTCAGAGTTACCGAGCCAGACGCTGCCCAAAGAGGAGCTGGGAGCAGCAACGGAACAAGGGCAGTGAACGGAACTCCACTTTTTGCTGGTTTGGCTCATTTTTGACTGTGTAAAGGTATATTCACGTATAAAGGTGTAAGCTCCTAGAAACTCAGCTGGCAGGAGTCAAAGCTGAAGCAGGTACAGCAGTATCAGGACAAGGATTTGTGACCCATCGGCTATCTCTCTACCCACGTGCTGCAGGACAGCTTTAGTTTAGAGTTCTGCTCTCAGGGAAATGCAGGACAAACATCACTGCTACCAGCATCGTGGTAGGGCAGAACATGACATGACAGCTGAAGCACGGACACGTTTAAAGGAGAGATTTCTGAGGACAGCCCTCCAGAGCACTTTACACCTCCACCCCATCCTCCCAGACAAAAGTGTTACTGGATTTGCACATTTCTGTATCTTGGGGTGTGACAAAGGCTGCTGTTCACCCCTTTTATACCCTCCTACTCTTTATTTTGCTCAAGTACAGCTTTCCACTTTGCAACCACATACATGAGACATCAATGCCATCTGCAGAATGAACAAACCAGAGAACAAGACATCACACAGTAGCACTGCTTAAACACATAAGTCTTTGTCTTGTAGACAGTGACACTCATTTACAGGAGATTCCTGCAGATAAATGCATCCAAGTTTCTCTTTCAAAGGCTGCACTGTCAATCCACACTAATTAATTTTCACAGTATGCTAACAGTGAATTCCAACTCTCAAAACCATTACTTATGAACTTTAACATTTACAAACTTCATCTCCTGATTTCTCCTAGGTTCCGCACAATCCTGAACACTTGCTCTGTTCTACAGCAGGTTAGGATGATTAGTGATATCAAGACATAAAAGACAAAAACATTTCCGCAGGGCAGAAGCATGCATACCGCTGAGAACTCAGCCACAGTGCGGCTTGTACTGATGAAATTCCCTGCTTGGTGCAGGACCTTCCCTCCTATTTACCACAAATCCTTCTCCAATTGTCTAGTAATGTTCCTCAACACCACCTACTGCCCAAGATGTGCTTATTGGTCCAACTCAGGATCATTCCACTTTGTCCAATCTACCAGAAAGCTCACCCATGCTCTAGCCAAGGTCCTGCTCCTTGGGAACCCAGTGACCACACACCTCTTCCCCTGAAGTCCATGCAAAATCTCAATAAATTCCACCCCCCAAACTTTTCCTCCCTACCAGATTCCCTGCTTTCCCTATGCCACACGAACTCCTTGCCTCCTATCAGTGCTCTTCACAACCTGTCCCCAGCCTACCCGTGTCTTGTCACCTTATCACAAGGGCAAATCCTGGTTTTGTTGCATGTGCAATACCAGTACCTACTTGCTCCCACCTCTCAGAAAATCCAGAGAGACATTCTTCTCACTTTTCAAATTCCCCTTTTGCTGCAACACATCCATACCAATAGCTCAGGGCAAGTGCTGGGTGAAGACAACTGCTGTCACCTGCAAAAAACTGTGCAAACCCATGTGGGCTAGGGCATCCTACCGTTTGTTACTCCATCCCACTCCTCCCACAGGTTGCTTGTCTCTCCCAGCTACCTGCTGCTAATTTTCACACAGCAATCTCTGTATAGCATGGACAATCATTTGCCTGTACAGCAGGCTTAAAACCCAATACCCACATTTTTAGCAAGGAGGGCTTTAGAAGCCATACAACTTGCTTTCGGATTAATAATACTGGAATAAAAGAAACTGCTCAGATTGGAGATACCATTACAGAGCACAGAGGAGGCAGTGCAGTCAAAAGAAAAGAGGCAGACTTTTTTTCTATTAATTTTATTTCACAAGCGAGCTAGAAGCAGTTTCCTGTGTCAGAGCTCCTCTCCCCAGACTTTTCACTGCCATTAAATGTACTACACAGCTTCTTGCAGTGTAAGAATTTTGTTCGTGTTAGTAATTCAAGCTGTCACCTGCAACTGCCTTCACCATTTACAGTCTAGCATCTCAGCTTAAAACACTGACGAACACGACTTTACTTCAAGACACTGAAGTGTGATGACTGAGGTACAATCACACATACATCATCGCACTGGGGCAGGCAAACTTAAAAAGGTACCTGTGTGTATGTGCATGTGGAAGGGCAGCACAGGGAGAGGGCAGAGTTGTCTACTGAGACCCACAAAGTCTGATCTGTTTGATCTTTGCCAACAGGACCATCCCGCCAGGTGCTGAACATCTGTCTCTTATTGACAAGGAACAGGGCAAAGTCTGCTCGAGCATAACTGGAGCAGAGGAACTAACTTTTTTTTAAATGGAGCGCTTTAGAGAGAGGCAGAATCCTATTCTACACATTAGCCTATACTTACCACTTATTTTCATTAAGGACTTTAGTCCTACAGTTCTTCCATCTACAAAACAGGCAACCAGCAAATTAATTTAACATTTTAAAAAACAAAACCTAATAATATTTAGCATAAACTGCTGCTGATGCAGACCTTTGATCTGCTTCTGTTTGTCTATGGTTTTATAAGTGACCCAATCCAAGCTCATGATTTATGAGCACACCAGCAAAATCAGCTACTGGCTGCAAATAACAATACACAACACAGTCTCCAAGCTTACAAACTGAAAGAAAGCTTACCGAAGCAGCAGTTCTTTTGGAAGTTTTTTGTTGATCACAGCTTCATCGTTGTTTGAGAACATCTGTAAACAAAAACAATTTAAACATTTTAGCCATATATTTTCATTAAGGAAACAAAACCTAGTTTACTCTAGGGAAGAAGCTGCTGGTTAATGAGGCCATTTCAAGAGAGACATCTGGCCCAATAAATTCTCAAAAGATAAACTTTGTGCTCAAGCTTTCAAACTCCTGGATTGGACCCTAGTTGGATAGAATATTACATCCAATGTAGTTTAAAAAAATGGTCCAAGAATGCTTTGTGGATTGATGGATTAAATATAAACTGAGATTTTTAATTCATCTATTAAAGAAAATGATAATTAGGAGGTCCTTGTGGGCTGGCATTGACTACAGGAAGGTATCACCTACAGCATTACTACAGGCTTCCATCTGTGTCACAGTTCTGTGAAGGTACACCAAACCACAGGCACTTTAAAACCGGAGAGCGTAACTACGCATCAAACAAGCATATGGCAAATGGGTTGGAGGGAAAGGCTATGGCTAGAATGATCAAGCAGCCCTAACATCCAACAAACGGAGGCTGAAGATGCAGGCGTAGCAGGACTGGTTTCCGTAACAGAAAAGGCCGCAGGGTGCTGCTGAACAGGAGCCTAAAGAAAAAGTATTACAGTGCCCATATTGTTCTCGAAGCAAATTGTTTGAGAGCAGCCCTTAGGGACCTAGGGGCAAACGATGTATTTTTTAAACCATAAAGCATGGTTTAAAGGGAGACGTGATCTTTGGTGCTGCATCAGGAGGAGAGACATGACTCTGGGAAAACACTGTCTTCTTCCAAGGCAATGAAGCCAGAGCTTTTTGTTGTATCCCATAAGCTTTTTCATGCCAAGCATTATCATAGTGGCCAACAATTTACAAATCTGAAATGGACTTTTGGACCAGTAAAACAAGCCCACTAGCTGTAAGAGTGAGAGAGGCTTCTCTTTTCTAAGGAGTCCTAAGAAGAACATACAGCAAAGCCTCATGTGCTTCTTGAGGAATATCTACATAAATTTAAAAGACTTTGTATTGTCTTGCCATGGTGAAAAAACAAACAAACAACCTCCACACACTTATGCCTGTGGGAGGAATGATTAGAGTGATCTGTGAACTAAGACTGCCGAGCAGTGATGCCTCATTCCATTTGGCAGCATGCTTTCAACATTTCCAAAAGCAAAGCAGGCAACAAGGAGAATGAGCTTTAATTTCATTAATAAAGTTTCTCTTCCATCTCCTGGAACAACTAAGAGCTGATCTTCCTGAGCTACATACCTGGTAAAAACTGCTCCTGAAATTACAGTCCAAAAAAGCTGATTCTTATCGGTTGATTAAGTGGTCTGAATCAATTTAGTTGTATGTATGCAAAGCAAATAAAACCAGCATCAGCTAGGTCACTTAAGTGGCAGAGGATCAGATTAAGAGTTAAAAAAGGAAAGTAAGATCTTAGTGGCTTACGAAGCTGTAGGCTAGGCCTCACTGACAGACAACAGCTTCTCCAAGCAGCAAATATTCTGTACCTGAGCATCAATCCAACCCCATCACCTATCAAAGAAACCATCATAGCTTAATGTGAAAAGCTAACATGCTGCCACTAAGTAGCTTTTTAACATGCTCCAATCAGTGACAATAAACTGACAACAGAATAATGCCATCGTTACAAGAGAACACTAAAACCAATGCTTTTAGAGGCAGTCAAACTTAAAAGATGTGTTTCTAAATCACAGTTTTTTAATTATCTCAAGATACTGAAGCATGATGCTGAAGTGGGACACGAACTCTCCAGCATTCTTTCCCAAAATGTCACACAGAAGAAAAGTGTTGTTTTCCCCCCACAGATGCTTTTATCACTTCCCACCAGAAGATATCACAAGTTAGCAAGTCCTAAACGGTCCACTAGACAGGCAACTACTCAGCCCATTTTGCAGGTAATTAAAATGGAAGTTTTGCCATTTCCCCAGCTAACACAAATTCTGTGAAGTCTGTTCCCTCAGAGACTAGGGCGGAAAAGCATCTCCTCAAGTCAAGGACCGCGTTCAGACTAGGTCAGGAATGCTATCTGACGCCTGGCAGATAACTGCAGAGTGCCACAGCGGGTCAGGACAGACATTGCCGAGGCTGTGAAAGGAGCTAACGCATGTGCGCGTTCTGGGACTGATCATCTAATTAGATGGCTTAGCTGATCAGCTGGGAAACCAAGGAAATTCTGGAGAAAGCTCTAATGAAGCAGAAATGCAGGAGGAATTATTCATGGGAAAATGAGACTATGATTTTTCTTCCCCCAGTTACAAGAACAATAGTAAACAGGCAGATCTATTCTCTTTCCTATTATTGTCCAGGACAGAATTTTACATCTGAACCAGCACCCTCTCCCCCCTCACAAAAAAGGGTGAGAGAAATTAAAGGAGCAAATCAGACAGCAGTAGGAGACTTCCGAAAAGGAACCAGACTGGAAGAGAACAGGCAAGGGGCAGGAAGTATTAAAATAGAGATTCCAGAAGCAGCCAGCCAGCCTTTTCTGTCTCATCTGTATTGGCAACAAGGCTTTGTCTGAACTCAAGTTTTACTGTGAGAATGCAGGCAATAGTCACTGCCTGTTGTTAACTGAGGCTGTACATCAAGGACGCTCACAAACACCTTGGTGCAAAACACAGGTAACTTCTTGACTTCTGCCCATTACATTGCTCAGCAGAAAAATCTTACCTTGTGCAAATCAAAGCCTTAAATTGTTTTTCTGTAGAAGCTACCCTTTGACCAGTACTATACTAAAGGAAACTTTGGGTTTTGTCTTACTAAAAAAAGTCCTTGGACTTAAACGTGACACGGTGAAGGCAGGATGTGCTCTGTGGGAGAACGTCAGCTCTGGAATTCCCCCTCCACTGGAAGGCTGTGTAGTGCCAAGGTACATCACCAGACCTATTTTCTCAAGCCTTCCTTCAAAACTTGGTGCTCAGATGACAGAGGCTGGGTGAAAACAGGCTGGAATTGGGATACATTGCTAAGTTATGGCAGCATGTATAGCTATTTAAATATACCAGTGGACATTTCATTTTCTGGCAAGTCCATACAAGAATACAACTAGTCTGAAAAAATGTTAGAGGCTATTCTAGACTTCCAGGCTTTTGAAATTACTTTTAGGAATAAAAACTAAATGACCTAAGTTTGCTTTTCCTAACATCTCTCTCAACATCCTTTAATATCAGGTGTTTTTCAATAGAGTAAGTTATTCTTGACAGGATATAGAAAAACATCTCTTTCTTGTATGTAAATTTTGCAGTCTGTATAAAACACAGAATCTTCCACAAAGCATCAAGTTTGCTGCTGTGTGAAGCCACATCCCTTACACAGAGGAAATGGAGGGGGAAGAGGATGAAATTCCTCTTAGTCTTCCACCCATCGAGACGAAGCAGACCAGCAGCGCACTACTCCCTTTTGAAACAGCCTTTTCTAGCTAGAACAGAAGGGAGAAATCTAGAACACCATGGAAGCAGATACTAGACTTCAAACCTTGTATTAAACTAGTATAGGTTGTTATAATCTGCTGCAAGGCGAAAAGAAAACATGTCCTGCCAAAACACCAGAGCTGGACGTAGTTTAAAATAGAAAGTGCTGCATTTCCCAGTTACGTTACTATAAATCTCTTACTGGTCCTTCAGAGCAACATCTACAGATAGTGGAAGTGATGGCTTAGCTGCCCTGGGCCGCTGGAGCTACGCGGTGCCACAGCACACACAGGATTTGGTCACTGCTCAGTTAAGATGATTTAATTTTCCTGCACATGTTTTATTTCCCAGCTCTTCTACCAAAGCTAGGAAATGGGTAGAACCTGCAGTTTTCCAGGGCGTATGTCTGCTAGCAGTTTTACACTTCACACAGAGAGACATTTTACAATCCATGAGATATTTTGCATATACACACTTCAACAGCGCTGCACGTGGAAATACTTCCGCTATTCCAACAGGGGCTCAAAAAGGAGAACAAACAGGATCCATCTAATTGCAACTCCAGCAACTCCAACAGTTGGTTCAGCACCAACTTCACAGCCCAAAGAAATGACTAAACCAGGGGACTTAATCCATAAATCAATCCTTTGTCTCGTAAAACAATTCAAATGTTCACAAATCGTTTACACTTACTATTCAATAGAGGGAGAACTGTAACTATTCGGCTCCCAGTTTAGAATAGTCCAGTGCATTCAGCACTTGACAGGTGCACCCAGAGGGGCCTGTTTTGCCATGTTTTTTTAAGAGTAGACGGCCAGAGGAGCTAGCAATGAAGACAAGGATGATCCAGCCTTCATTCATCCACAGGAACTTGCCAGGTGCCCCTGAATTCAAGTACTCTTTCCTGCACTCTCCCATACTAACTGGAAACCCCAGAGATGAAAACCCAGAAGACAAAAAAAAATCCTACTTCCCAGGATGCATTTATGGGCACTCCTGTGCTTCTCTCTGTGTTGCCCAGAAGCATTAAAATCAAGCAAATTTATGAAAACAAATGGACAAAAGCGATCAAAAGATACAGTTCTTGCAGCCTTACACTGAAGTCATTTAGCACAACATGTAATTTGTCCATTTGTTTTAATAACTCTTCCTTTGCCTTTCAGAATATTAAAAGTTTTGCAAACTGGCTCAATTCATCTGGTTGCACAGTCCCGCAGCAGTCTGCAAGCGCTCTGTGCGGGGCTAATAAACAGATTTATCTTCTGCGAGGCACTGCTAACAGTGTAGAAGACAGAGTTGCTATTCAGGCATTGGTCGTGTCAGCCATTCATTACAGGTCACAGCAATCCAAACTGGGTCATCTGTATGACATCAGCACAGGATCCAGATGACAGCACGTTGCAGCTGAGTGTGCAACAGATGACAGCGTATAATTATGAGTGTCCCTGCAGAAGAAACACCTACATATGTATTGTACTCATCATACATGCAAAGAGGGACGTGAACAACAGTTGATGCAAGCTCTGTAAGTGAAGCAACACTCTGCAGGCATGCGTTATTTGAGTTAAAATATGAAGTAGAGTATTATGTCATTATTGCAGCCTTTCATTCAGCCTTTGAGCAAGTCTTGCATTGTCACGGACCAGGCTTCAAAAGCCATACAAGCATGGAGACTCGTCTCGGCTCTCTCCTTCAGGTCTGGTGCCAGACTATCCATCCTGCCCAGAGTGAGCTGATGTGGTCAATATTTTGCATGTAAACGAGGTGTCCACAAGCTGGACTGATTCAGGTGCTGTGTTCACGGAGAGACTGCACAACTTCTCCCTATTACATGACACAAACATATGTCACACTGGCAAATGCTAATACAGAAGGCAGTACAGCCAACACCTACAGCTCCTCTACGGAAATCCACACTCAATATACATTTTGCTGTATTTTAGAAGTTTCCATCTGAGAAAAAGTTGCTGTATTAATATGGAGGTCTCAATATCAGGTTGACTGACATTCCACAGCAGCAAGTAAAAGCTTCTCCAGTGAGAAGAGTGTTTATTCAACAGTTTCTGCAAAATTTAGAAACCTTTGCTTCCAGAACAGTTACCAGCTCCCCGTAGCCCCGGTTCCACAGAAAGTCTCCAAACACACATTGGCACAAAGATGTCTTTCCCAGCTTACAGAGAGCGGGAAAAACTCCACATGAGCTGCTGCGGATCCCGGCTCTGAGCAGGCTCTTGGCTGCAGAGCTCTTCTGCGGTCTGGGCTGGCAGAGGGAGGGGGCAATGCTTTCCTGTAAATGTCACATCTGGCAAATGGTTTTGATTTTATTGTTGGGGAAAGGCTGGAGGGGTGTTCCTATGAGGAACAGAAGTTTTGTTTTTCACTTTTTTGTGTTTGGAAAAATACACTTGAGAAGTTTCTAAATGAGTTATTTCAACATTTACAGTTTACTGGAAGTAATTAGGAATATTAACGTACAGAATATAAAGCACATTTATTGTACATTACCCTAAATGCTCAAAACTAATCTCTCTAAGCAATTCCTAGGTTACTGGCTGCATTTTTAAGAGAAAAACAGTTTACTCATCTGACATACCAAAAAGACTTTCCACTACAACAGCAGCAGGGACTTTTTTCAATAAAGTGCAGTTTAGACATAAAGACGTACCAGACTGCCTTGCCTATATGACAGCAGACACTGAAAACCACCATCAATTTTCCCAACATTTTGTTACACAGAACTTTGCCCGCTAAAGAGATGAGGAGCAGAAAAAGGACAGAGTCAATTTGCAGTGTAACACGGGTGGTCTACAATTAAGGCGCATCTCCGAGATATACAAACACTCACATACTCCAAGCAGCTCCGATGCTGGAACTTCCGAACCTGAACTGAACAACGTACGGTGCTATGTCCCAGCACCACCAAAATCCTATTTTGCCAACAAACACGAGGGAATTTACTGGCATGAGTTTCAAGGTTGATCGCAAAGACTCATTCACTTTCAATTTGACTGTTTGCAGACCTTGTTTCTGCATAAAAATGTATCTTGTTATGGGCCCCAAGGAGGAAAGGAGTCCCACCTCTCTCTGTGCTCTTTTACCTGGACACAAACACGGTCATGCACAGAGGCAGGGGCCTTCAAGGCCTGTATCGTCCTGAAAAGTACCGAAGAACTTAAGTTAATAGCAGTATGTTCGGTTGGACAAGAAACACGCTACCATCAACATTAACAGGATATCAAGTAATTGTCCGTGTTTGTACTCAATGCAAGCTAACACCAGCAAGCCAGCAGTGTAATACAGCTGCTGCATACATCAGCTAGGGTGGAAGTATTTACTGCACTGCCGACAAACACAGCTGGTTTTCAGCCGAGACTGCATCTGGCATCAGCACGGGGAGGGGGATGGTTGGTCTTAAAAATATATAAAAATCACACGAGGCTTAACTTTAGAGGCATCAGTGCCAAAGCCAACAACTGAGCACACAGTGTTAGCCTAGAAGCGGACTTTGAACTCAAACACTTTTTTTCTAAAGCAGAAAATTCAAAGCTCAATGGAGAAAAAGGGATGAAGGTTATCTGGAGCTTTATGGAATTAGCGGCTACAAGGCTAGCAAAGGCACTCGAATCAGTTATTACACCGAGACCCAGTTATCCACCTTAATGTTCACTCAAGTGAAAAATAACATGGGGTCTGACACACCCAGCCCCCTGAGAACGCAGACTGAAAATCCGAAACAGCCCAAGAAGCACTAACAAACCGCAGTGTGCGCTGCCATGGCCGACGACATGATCAGGTTGATGCAGAGAGAGGGAAAGAAAGAACACAGACATCCATTTTCAGTAAAAAAAACAACCAACCAAACAACAGAAAGACATCCATACAGGTGGGCAGCAGGAAATGAAAACTATAAACATTTCTGAAAGTAAGTACAAACACAACTAATAAAGTGTTTCATGTCTCTGTATTAAGCAAGCTCCATGCAAAATAAACAACACAGAATTTAAAAGCATACCCTCTTAAAAATCTATGAAATATTAGTAAATATTATAATTTTTAAATACTGCAACTTGTTTACTTGCATAATAGAAACTGTGTAAGACAAACTTCTTACAGCAGTCTTACAAACACAAAAAAAAAAAGGTAACCATGTGCTGAGAATGCAATTTTAGCTGTTCTTTAGACTTACAGCTCACTATCCTTGGTCCACAAGCAAATGCTGGCCAGACCCTCCACAACTGCTCATAACCACAGGAAATTAAGCAATTAAAACCAAGACAGAAAACAGACTGCAATTATTAGAGAGTAAATAATGCATTCTGGAAACTATTTTTAAGCCAGGAAAGGTGGGGAACCAAGAATTGCCATCATAAATTACGGATTATGTATGTAGCTGGCATATTTTGTCAGTTTACATCCCCACCCAATCTGTATCATCGAGATGCTTTGGAGATTAACCTTCAGAGCTATAAAAGAGTCTTTTGCTATTCTGAGGTGAAAGAAATGAAACATCTGTGCAAATTCATTCAAAGAGTTTAAATCCTGACAAGTCAGAGATGCCCTGTGAGGTGTTCTTCAGCTGTACAGCTGCTGGCTCACACCCAGAAATCTAGTATTACTGGTAGTATTTACACCACTTTCATCTGCTATGGTCCATATGGAGGAGGTGAACAAGCCCAGTACAGAGTCATTGAAACAAGACAAGACACACGCCAAACCTAGCTCATGGCACACAACTCCAATCTAGTAAAAGCAGCTGAGCATAAAACACAAAACAAAAAAAAAGTGGAATTCATTCTGTATTTCCTTTGGAAAAGCTCAGTGAAGCTTTGAAGTGACTTCTTACAAACACTGTCAATATATACTAACACCTCGCCTCTAGTTCTGCTCATTTTGGGGAAAAAAAAAAAAATCTACTACTGCTACAGGGCTCAAATAACTTAAACGTAAACGACATGCACCGAGTATTGGTTCAGAAGTGCTCCTTCCTCGGTACAAGATTTAAGGGGAGCAGGAGTTCAAGCAGACTGAGCTGCCTTACCAGAGGCAACGGAAAAATTATGCTGCAGAGGCAAGTCACGCAGAAGTGACAGTGAAATACACGGCTCTTCGGAGGACAGCATACAAAGCATAAAGTTGTTTACATCTACAAGAAGTTCAGATTGGGTGGATTTCCCTTCTATCCTTTAGTTACACAGGGACTTTTTTTTTTTTTTTAAAACCCATCCAGTTTAATCTGTGTTAAATCTCCAAGGAAAATGGCTGGCTGTCAAATAAAGCCACTGCTGTGACAAGCTCCATCGTTAGCACTCGGGATGCTCCAGCGTCCTCCTGCAGCATTTGTGTCAGTAGAACCAGGGAAGGCGAAGCAGCCGGCCGCCCTCCTGTCACACACCATGCCATAGGCGCCCTCGCCCAGCCTGGCTCAGAACCGGGGCTCCGCTCAAACGAAATAGTGACTAAGCAGTACAAAACCAAGACAAAATAGACCCTGGCCGAAAAGGCTTATTATAGGCTTAATAGTCCTAAAAATAGCTCAAAAGGCAATTTACTCGACATACACCATCAGATCACTTCTTCGTCATCTGCTTGTCGTTGCTTTGGAAAAGCTTAAATTTCTGCTGGCAATAAATAGCTGGGGTATGGATGAGCTACCTTTCTGTGCAGCCTGATTCTGTTGTGCCTTCAGTAACAAAGTTAAATAAATAGCCTTTTTTTTTTTTTTGAACCAGCAATGCTAAAAGCATGAGGCTGAACAAAAAATTAGTAAAGCCCTATAGAAATCAAGCCCATGATAAAGAATTGCCTGCTGCACCCACCTCTGACATAGCAGTGTAATGCAGAAACTACCACAGAGAAGAAATTCATCAGGTGATTAATGTGCAAATAACAGGGTCATGTTGTTGCATTCAAAAAGTAAAACTTCAAGTCAGATATGCAGTGCAGGTGAGATACTGTAAGACTACTTCTGATTTAAAAAACACCATTTCAACTGGAAGTACCACATGTGCTATATCCTATTTTTCAAAAAAACTAGAAACTGCTGTCAGATACCAAAAGGGCACATTCATACACTTTTTGTTCATCTGTTTTGTTCTTCTATCCCAGTCTTGGCTCCGAGACAGTCTTCCACAAACAAAGCATCTCACAACTACACCTAAAAGCTCACTGTGTTCATTTTTAAGTTGCAATTTAAAAGACACCACCAGCACTAGCCGTTCTCAGCGTTTTAGTTACCCGACTTCTCCCGGCTGACACAAGCTGCAGGAGATACACATTCGAGTAGTTTCCACTGGACAGTCCTGGCAGGGACGCAGGGCAGAACCTGAAGCAGCCTGGTGACAGATTGGGGAGGCAGAAGCTTGCAGTTAATCAGCTTTGTCTTTACCAGAAGTTGTATCTGGTGCTGAATGAAAAACACTCTCCGAAAACGTCAGCGGTAGCTCACACATCCAAGAACTGCAGAGGTCAAAGTTAGTTGGCATTATAATAGATGGGGCAAGCAGTGAGAAGCAAAAATACCACATATGCTGTCATCAAAGCTGGTTTTGGGAGTCTACTTTTTTTAGCTCCATTAAAAACCTCAACGTCCTACGAGTGGTCATCTGGGTATTTTATGACCTATTACAGATACTTGATTTAAAACGATGCTACTTTCTCACACACACCCTTCAAAGTTTTAAATATACACCGTTGCCCATAAAAACAACATCCCAGACCAACAGAGAAGGAGAATATAAATACGACAAAGACTTCCTGACTTCACAGGGACAGAGCCTATGGCCATGGACTGTGCTGTAAAACACCCACCATCACTATTTATTTTTTTCTTTAGCCTTTTTAGCAGCTCATTTTAGCAGGGTAGTGGTTCACTACAAATATCCTTTATTTAAAAAAAAACACAAACTGACGTGCTTCAATATTTTCAGGCCAAAAGTGAGATTCCTCTAGCTCTCCAAGTACATACCAAAGCTCATCACAATTCAAATAAGCTTCTTTGATAAACAAATTTCTTATAGTTCTGCCTCTCTCCAAAGCCTACAGTTCTACGTTAGTGGTAATAAGTTTTTTTTCACTATTGGGTTTTTATTTAGCTATTATCAAAGAGATGATGGTGGTATTATTGGTATTAGTTGGATATAAAGTCAAATGATGGTGTCTCAAAAAAACCCCTACCTGAGATGAGGTGTGAAGAGCATTGGGCGAGTTTGCCACACGTAAAAGGATGGTCGATCTGAAAGCATAACTGACGGATCAGCCAGGCATATACAACCACCAGCCACACAAAGACCTGGGCCCCTCCACACAGCTGTACAGTTAAGTATTTCATACCAAATCAATAAGGCTAAAACATTCATCAGGTTGACTTTCATAATGGTATGAGTCAAATGAAACACACAGCAAGGTAATCCAATGGTGAAAACAATAATTACCTGATCTATCCCAGGCCCCAATTAATAATGGTATCTAAAATAAAATGAGACATACCTTTGCATACAGGCTCTCTAACTCCCTTTCCTGTTATGCAAGCTGAGATGCAAGACGGACACAGCCCCAGCAGTCAAGTACCTCTCCTTGGGAACACGCACGGTCCCTGCGCCATCATTTGTGGTGGCTGCTCCGACCGGCAGCTCCAAGTGAAACCACCTTGGGGAGCCCCTCTTTCGGTACCGAGGCGGCGTTCACCTCGGTAACTTGCAAGAAGAGCCCTCGCCAGTGCCGTACACAAACAACCTAAACCCCATGCACTGCTCTTCACATAGCTCAGGCCAAATTAGTGATGAGTCCTTATCGGGTGCTGCCCCAGCATTCTTTACTGCACAAGTGTCAGCAAGGGACGGGGGAGGAAATACAGGTTTTCTGGCATTTCTGCTTATATTTCCTGGTGAAATTACTGTTTGCCAGGGCCAATGTTTCCTCTGTTGCCCAACTGGCAAGCACAACTCCTTGTAGAGAAAGAAGGAAGAAGAGAATCCCATTTGGGAAAAAAAATAATACAAATTTGCAACACAAGCTTGGTCTCTCAGGTGACACGGGCTAAGGTCAAAGCACGCACACATAATCCAACGCTTGTAAAACTGTTGTTCTACCTAATTATGGCAGGGACATGCTTGTGGCTGCCTAGTACAAAGACTACAAGGTAAAAAAGCTGGGAGACTGAAACTGGCACTGGGGGGAAGTTTAACAGAAAGATGCAAATGAAAAGCTATCAGAATTGGTTTCTGAAATACCTTTCCTTTATCAGTCAGTTCTCCATACTATGCCTTCTCTGGCTTTTGGCAACTTAGGTGGCGCCTGTACGGCAAAATACACCACGTACCTTGCAAAGGAGAAATTCAGAGCAACTAAGATTTATCACCATTGCACCCTCCTCCAACAAAAAGCCGCCTTCCTGTTTAATCCTTCCCAGTCTCCCTGTAGCCTGGGTCAAGTATCTTTTGCGCAACCAATTTGACTTTTGCTTCCAAACCTTTCCGAATTCCTCTCTCCTCTACTAGAGTATAGAGGACCAGCACAGTGAGGGTGTGAAACACAAGTTACGGTTTACGTCTCTTACTATCTTAACGTCTAAACAACCACTTTATACACAATAAAGTAACATTTTATTATTTATCTGCCAAAAAAAAAAAGTGCTGGCTTAAAAAGTATTACACGTAAGTGTGGCGTGAGATAACACCAAAATAAAAAAAATAAATGGGGGGGAGGAGGGCAAGCAAGAGTATGGAAAAACCATCTGCTTTGACACCCCCCAAATCCGTATTTTTTATTTTGACAGTGTTTCGCATTACTTACGAGCCACATCATTAGATACCTGCCAAAACAAAACTCTTTTCTATTCAACTGCACTACGTCATGTCTTCACTGCTTTACGTCAGCAACAGTTTCTCTTGCCATATAAAACGAAATGCTGTGGTGAGCGTAACATCAGTTTTTGCAAGTTCCTGCTAGAACAGCAAGGACAGAGTTATCGATACTCCCCGCCCGCTTTGTTTGTGTGTGTCTGTCTGTTTACACAACCTCCATTGCTTGAAATAACAGAGCCCTAACCAGAAGGACAGAAAGAAGCACTGGAGCAGCCCAGCAAAGGGAACAAAGACAACTCAAAAGGATCAGCTCCAAACCGTGAAATATGGAAACAGTATTTAAGAGCCAGGAACCCAGCAGACTCAAAAATGGGATTAGGGTACTTGAGATTATTCAATTCAGCTTTCTGAACAGGATTAATTATTAGAAGGCAACTCGATTTTGAAGCATTTTAAGTTTCTCATTTTGCTTTCAGCTTACCTCATTTCACGGCAGCTCTAAATTCAAGCAAGACCTAGGAACTACAGAGGCCACTAGCACAGTTCAGAAGAGTTAGAATTCCCTCACATTGACGATCCTGAATCCTAGGAGAGAAATGCTGTGAAAGGCACTGGATTGATGCATTTGTCCTGCTCGCAAGGCTCGTACACACGCTTATTCCTCAGATACATCCCTGGTGTTCACATTTTATTTTTTTTTAATAGGACAAACTGCCCCATAAAGAATTGCTTCACAGCCAGAATCAACTCCTGCTAATTGGAGGTTTTGAAGACTCCCTGAGGAAGCTGTAAAGGATGATGCTTTTTTTGTGTTGTTGTTTTTGTTTAAGGATGTAGAGGAGACTACATGTATTGCTCACAGCCTGGGAAAAAAGCAACTATAATTATTTAAGCCTGACAACGTGGCTCAATGGAACACAAGACTTTGCAGAGCAAGAGATCCCTGCACGGGGAAAGCTTAAAAGCCAGGAGTCTGTTCATGCTGAAGATGTCTGCAACTTGTCCCCCGGTTGGGCAAATACCAAAGAAGCCACTGTTCATATGAAACACTGCTCCTGATCATAGGCAGGTAGCTTTGTGCCGGATCATCTCTTTCAGCGCTGTGCACACATCTCTCTAAGTGCTAACCATCTCAGAGCGGTGCTGCCCGACCACATCCACTCCACTCTGAAAACCAGAAAGCTCAGAGGAGCGCTCTGCCCTAGAAGACATTGTTTATTTTTTGATGATGAGTTAGTGAGAGCAGTGAGTTAGTGAAAGCGAGCCTAAGACACTTGGTCTCCAGATGACATCCCAGGCCAGAAGAGTACGGATGAAACAGATTAAAGAAGTGATGAGAACTAGGGCCTTTGGAAGATAAACAAGCTCTCAAAGAGCAGGGTACCAGTCAATCAAAAGCATCAAGAGATGATATCCCCTCCTTTTTGCTATTATTTAGTTGCAGTTCATCAGGCATCACGTACTAGGTACGACAGGAAGCAGGGAAACCCCAAATGTAAGCCAGGATTGTGATCTGTCAGGGCATGTTCCATATTAAACTGACACCACAGAAAATTAGGAGTCAATCTGGGTAATGTTTTCCCTTTTTGTTTGCTTTGCTACAGTAAGTGGTTATTTTCTCTGTGGTGGCCACACCTCCTATAAAGGGACTTATTTAGAATATGCTCATTTGGCTGGGCATGCCAGAGTTCATTCTTTCATTTAAAAGAAAGAGTTCCACTCTTCCTGGAACAGACGGCTGGCTACACATATGTACCTGAAACCCACATGCAAGTCAAATTTAAGAAGCTTAGCCCATATTCCATTACCATATTTTATTACTAAAGTAAGAAGAAATGATTATTAAATCCAATCTAGATTGGATTTTAAAATTACCCAACAACAATAATTCTGTTTACGTGGCTTAACAAAAGACAATAAACTAAGTCTGAAAACCCAAAGCAACTCCCCCTCAATAATTCACTTGTTCTTTAAAGCCTGAAACAGACAAATCATACATTAGTCACAACTCTCCATCAAGTTATTTTTTTCCCAAGATAAGGCTCCAGACTTTCAAAGGCCCCACTTACCACTCCTCAGTCAGGGAAACTACCACGGCAGCCAGCTCTTGTGTCTAATCCGGAGGTAATGTGGAGGCCTATGTAGGAGGAGTACTAATCACCAAGCATTCAACCCCGTGCTGTCTTCGTTGATCTTACAATATTCAAGAACTTTGAATAGCAGCTTCCAGCCTCAACACATTTTTGCATAATTGCCCTTATGTCACATTAAATATGAACTATTACACAAAAAGGCACGCTCTCATCAGTGAATAGGACTTTTACTTTTAGAGCAGAAACATTACAAACTGTTTTCTAGAAAGCATGGCTGAAACTCTACCCATACTTCCCCTCTGAAAAATAAATCTATCTATAAGTATGAATACACTAACATTTTAGAAGCTTTTCAGACCAAAACATTCTCACTAGAAAACCATGTATTTAAAGCAAAAGAGTTCTAAACTCGTCCCTTCCAGGATATATAGGTGAGTGGGTCACAGATAATCAATGCTAGGGCTAATAAAACCATGCCCTCAATTTACTAACCAAAACATACCCAAGAAATGCGATAATGTTTAAAGGCACTTCTTGTAGCTCAAAAGCCAGCCTTTCTATAATGCACCAACTCTTCCTGTACAAATATAGACTAAAAAAAATTAATCTAGACCTCAAATAGTCTTTGAGCATTTTGCTTATTTTTGACTTGTCCATTTTTGACTATAGGAAGAAAGTAACTCACAATTCCAGCAGAAAACCCACCCAAACCAAACAAAACCAAAACTCTTCCCCACTCTTCTTCCACGAAGAATCGGGTTAATCTTGTTTTGGTACAACCCTGATGAAAAGCTCTCTCAATACTGGAATGAATTCTAGTATTTCAAGACAAAGGCTAAGCAAGCAAAAAAAGGTCGTTGCCATATGAGAAGACATTTCCTCACAGAAGACTGCTACCAGCGTGTTTTTATTCTTTACTCTGCTCTGTAACCAGCCACTCTGCAGTAATAAAAAAAAGCTCTCAGGAAAAAAAAAAAAAATCTGTGCAGCCAAGAACAGACTAGAACGGTAAAAACAATAACCCCGGATAAAACACGTTACGCATGCAGCCTTCTCTTTCTGAGTTCCCAGCTTTAGTTCAGTGTTTGGATGCTACAGAAACATGGATGTTATAACACTATTTAACCTGAAACCATTTTAAATAGTCGTGCTGCTACTTTATTTACAGTGGCTGATACGGATTTGGTAGAGAAAGAAAATAAATTCATGTGCAATATCACAAAAACATTATTTTCTGCCCCTTTCTCAACTCCAGGGCCAGTTCCCTGGGGAATTCAACGCTGTTCTCTGTGGAACCAAACACTCTTCAGTTTACCATTAACCAGCATTTTCCCTTGACAGCATTCAGGTCCCCTCTCTACGAAGGGGTGACACAGCTACATCTTTACTGCTCCGGACTCTTTTCCTCCCATGTTGTCCTCGTACACAACACAAGCCGGGCAGCTGAGAGAAGGAACGGGCCGGTATTTTCATCCTCCACAACAGCCTCTTACAGCGATGAAAAGTAAACCCTGCTGCTCTCACTCCTGATACCAACCTCCTCCCCCACTCGGGGAAGACAGCTGTTACAACAATGCAGAGCTGGAAGCAGCCCTGGCTCCATAGGCTGCTTTGTGCCATATTCTTTGAATAGATCTTATTGTTTACCCTCTGCTCCTTCCGGCCTCTCCATCCCCCACCTCCCCGTAATCAAATTTTTTCCCGGCTACTGCCCAAAAAAGACGAGTCGGGGCCACCTTCCCCCGCCCCCC